>NC_139711.1:42980033-43052533 GCF_964188405.1 Protomyctophum parallelum | reverse complement strand
CTTCACCATGCCTCTGATCACAGCAGAGTAACATGCTGTCTCTCTCTCTCTCTCTCTCCTACCTTCACCATGCCTCTGAATGTCTCTCTCTCTCCTACCTTCACCATGCCTCTGAATGTATCTCTCTCTCCTACCTTCACCATGCCTCTGAATGTCTCTCTCTCTCCTACCTTCACCATGCCTCTGATCACAGCAGAGTAACATGCTGTCTCTCTCTCTCTCTCTCTCTCCTACCTTCACCATGCCTCTGAATGTCTCTCTCTCTCCTACCTTCACCATGCCTCTGAATGTATCTCTCTCTCCTACCTTCACCATGTCTCTGAATGTCTCTCTCTCTCCTACCTTCACCATGCCTCTGATCACAGCAGAGTAACATGCTGTGTGTCTCTCTCTCTCCTACCTTCACCATGCCTCTGAATGTCTCTCTCTCCTACCTTCACCATGCCTCTGAATGTCTCTCTCTCCTACCTTCACCATGCCTCTGAATGTCTCTCTCTCCTACCTTCACCATGCCTCTGAATGTCTCTCTCTCCTACCTTCACCATGCCTCTGAATGTCTCTCTCTCCTACCTTCACCATGCCTCTGAATGTCTCTCTCTCCTACCTCCACCATGCCTCTGAATGTCTCTCTCTCCTACCTTCACCATGTCTCTGAATGTCTCTCTCTCCTACCTTCACCATGTCTCTGAATGTCTCTCTCTCTCCTACCTTCACCATGCCTCTGAATGTCTCTCTCTCCTACCTTCACCATGTCTCTGAATGTCTCTCTCTCTCCTACCTTCACCATGCCTCTGATCAGAGCAGAGTAACATGCTGTGTCTCTCTCTGGCAGCAGGTTGAAGATCCTCTCTGCGTTGTTGTCGCTCTCCTTCCACGGCGGAGGCTCCGAGGGGCCCCGACGCGGCCTGATGGGGCCCCCTTTCCTCCTCCGCGCCTCCTCCCCGGACTCCTCCTGGGCCTGGGCACGGACACACATCATGAGCTACGTCAAAAGTTATTTAACAGATGTAAAAATATAGATCTGATGTGGTTAAGTGATGCAGAGCGACTGAGATGGATTTTCATTTGCATTAGCAGAATATATAGAGAAAGCTTTGGACATACGGACAAAGAAAACTTATATGTGATGTATTTTATTTTATGATAATTGATAATGCTTCAGTTTTTGTTTTGATCAAATACTTTGTGTAACTTTTGTGTGGGAAGTGAACGTGATATTGTTTATTTATGTTGTTGGTGTCTTATAATCCCGTAAGGGATGGGTCTAGGACAAGACACGAAAATAAAAATTCACTCACTCTCACACACACACACACACACACACACACACACACACACACACACACACACACACACACACACACACACACACACACACACACACACACACACACACACACACACACACACACACACACACACTACAGTTAGGGCTGTCAAAAAAATCAATTAGAGTTAGAATCGCAATTCTAATGCTGTCCGATTCAGAATCGATTCTCATTTTCCAAAAATCGATTTCTTTATTTTTTATTCTTTTTATTCTTTTTTTTATTTATTTTTGCACAAATGTACCTACCTGTACCTGACAGGTACATTTGTGCAAAAAGAAAAAAAACAAAACATGCACAGGTACTACCTGTGCATGCAATGCATTATGGCCTGGGTTTCTGCATAGTGAATTTACTACCAGCTAAGCTAAGCCTGCCAATTGTATTTATTTTACACCCGTTTTAATACTAATGTATTGTTCTGGTATTGAGTGAGAAGAGATTTTGTAACTTTTGTACTGGTTCAAATTTGTGCAAGCTAAATAAATGAGACATGTTCTTACTCTTGGATTTAACCTTTGTGTGTTTAAATCATTCAGTTGATAAAACCTTTACAATTATACAAGCTTTTTACTAAATGTACTCTGCTTTCATGCCAGAAGACTTGAGTAAATCATGCTAAAATTCTATTTAATTGTTTTTAATAAAAATAAAAAACTGCTTTAGAATCGGAAAAAAAATATTTTTTGAATCGAGAATCGGAAAAATCTAAAAGATCGTTTTTGAATCGAATCGTCACCCCAAGAATCGGAATCGAATCGTGGGACACCTAAAGATTCGCAGCCCTAACTACAGTGAGTACATTTATGTTTCAGGACGACGATTTTACGAATGCCTTTCTTACAAATGTTTTGGCATTTTTAACGGGAAAGCCTAAAGCCGAAAAATGGCACATCTAAGGCCCAAAACTGGACCAATGATTCGCCACGCAACTCCTTGCAAACAAACGGTTGCGAGCAGTCGCATGAAACATGAAACGTAACAGCAACACGTTGTGGGCTTGTAGATCGTCTATTTAGTTTTTATTTTTCAATGTACTGCACTGGCACACAATCATGATGTATACATCACGTTTCACTGTACTGCACTGGAACACAACCATGATGTATACATCACGTTTCACTGTACTTCACTGTACTGCACTGGAACACAACCATGATGTATACATCACGTTTCACTGTACTTCACTGGAACACAACCATGATGTATACATCACGTTTCACTGTACTGCACTGGAACACCACCATGATGTATACATCACGTTTCACTGTACTGCACTGGAACACAACCATGATGTATACATCACGTTTCACTGTACTGCACTGGAACATAACCATGATGTATACATCACGTTTCACTGTACTTCACTGTACTTCACTGGAACACAACCATGATGTATACATCACGTTTTACTGTACTTCACTGTACTTCACTGGAACACAACCATGATGTATACATCACGTTTCACTGTACTGCACTGGAACACAACCATGATGTATACATCACGTTTCACTGTACTTCACTGTACTTCACTGGAACACAACCATGATGTATACATCACGTTTCACTGTACTTCACTGTACTTCACTGGAACACAACCATGATGTATACATCACGTTTCACTGTACTTCACTGTACTGCACTGGAACACAACCATGATGTATACATCACGTTTCACTGTACTGCACTGGAACACAACCATGATGTATACATCACATTTCACTGTACTTCACTGTACTGCACTGGAACACAACCATGATGTATACATCACGTTTCACTGTACTTCACTGTACTTCACTGGAACACAACCATGATGTATACATCATGTTTCACTGTACTGCACTGGAACACAACCATGATGTATACATCACGTTTCACTGTACTTCACTGTACTGCACTGGAACACAACCATGATGTATACATCATGTTTCACTGTACTGCACTGGAACACAACCATGATGTATACATCACGTTTCACTGTACTTCACTGTACTGCACTGGAACACAACCATGATGTATACATCATTATTATTATTATTATTATTATTATTATTATACATCACGTTTCACTCCAATTCCATCCCCTAAACCTGAGCTAAACATTCAGCACCAGCCACCAGTGTTGTTTTTGGAAGCAACATTTGATTTTAGTTTTAGTCATAGGCCCTCATTTATCAATCGAGTGTAAAATCTGCCCCAAATTCGAGTGTGGGTTTCGTAGTACACCCACGTCGCCACGGCATTTATAAAGTGATCACAAACAGCTGATTCTTCCTTCATTTCGTTCCGACGTTAATAAATGTGACGGCTGAAATCTATCTGGCACGCCCTATGAAATCAAGCCTCGCCCTGGTTTTTGCGACATGAACAACTGGAAACCATGGTTACAGGGAAAAAATACGTTTCTCCCGTGCCTTGCCTCACCCCCCTCTCATACACACACACACACAGACGCACACACGCACGCACACGCAACTTGCAAGCCCAACTAACTGGTGTGTTGTTAAATAAATAAAGAACGAACACCTGCATGAATTAAATAAAGTTGTAGGCCTACCCTGTGGAATACGTTTGTAGGCTGGCCTATATTCATTTTACCCATTTGTGCGCAGTGCACGGCGAAGGCGTGAGACTGCGCACTGCTGTGATAAGTCCTGTCTGTGGGTGAGTGATGCCTGCATGAGAGATAGGCTATCATGTCGTCAAGGCAGTCATAATCAACGTTTATGTAGTGATTTGATCATTGATGAACGAATCATAAACATATGGATGAAGGCTTGCCGCTTGCATGTGTGCTGGTATGTGTTGGCGACGCACGCCGCGGTCCCGTCCTCCCGAACCCCGAAAATGATCTCGCTTTTATCTGAACTGTCAAAGCACTTATTTAAATGGTGAATGATTAAGCCCCTTACGCCTATAGCCTGCTCATCTCATCTCATCTCTCTAATACATTGTAAACATGTTATATTGTTTTTAATTGCGCGATTTTAATTACTTGTAAAGTTGGAAATCTCTCTTTTTCTTTTTTTACATATATATACACATACCGTTTTATATTAACATTTTAGGAGTGAAAACATATGTTTAGATGCCTGTGACAGCCTCTCAGCTGGTCAAACAATGCTGCTCCACTGTTCTACGACAGAAAAACAGGTGAGGACAAAGCGCACGACAGCTCCCGACCAGACGTGACTTTTGAACTTTGTCAAGTTCAATTTCAAGCTTTGGCGGAAATGTTAAATGTCGAAGTTTTCGGTAATTTCGGCGTGCACCCATTTTTTGGCGTACGCACGGTTTTAGTCACATTTTAGTCACCTGGAATGTCAGGTGGTTTTAGTTGACTCTATGAATCTATGGTTAATTTAGTCGACAGTTTTTTTGATGCTGTGGAAATGATTTTCCAAGCTCACCGTGTTCTCCGTCTCTGGCCGTCCGTCCTCCGGCATGGGGTCTCTGTCACCGTGGAGACACAGCAGGTCCAGCAGGTCATGGGTCGTCTCCAAGGAGACCGCCGTTCCTGGAGAGACAACAGCTTCATGACACGGACTCGCGGGCGCACACGTGCATGTGTGTGTTTAACCCATTCTGACCTAAGATCAGATTCTAAAAATGTCTTCTACAGTTTTCTGAAAAAGCTATGTTTCTATGTCCGTCGTTCTTCGATTTTTCAGAAAATAGCAGACCTAGCAGATCTGCTATTTTTCAATAGCTAAAGCATAGCATAATGCTAACACCAAAAGGGGTTCCCGCCCCAAAATGGGTTAAAGGACACGTAGCGCACAAAACGAGCCCCCCCTTGACAACTTCACGGGAATCTCACCTTCCAAACATAATCACCCGCCTCTCATTGAAAAATGAATTACCATCAGTCGCTCCCCGTCTGAAAAGGCCTTCATACTGTCGGTCACTCCTCCCTGTATAGCTTCACGTCTGAAAGCCGGAAACCTTTGGGTTACAAACCTTTAGGCCAGCGCTGCCCTCCATTCAATTCATTACATTGCTAGTGTAACCCAGCCAACATGGCAACCCGGAAATGGCAACCCATGTCAACTGTCAATCAAGGCAGTATAAAGGTGACCACGCTGACGTGTTGTTGTGAGCTTGTAGATCGGCTATTTTCGTTATTTAGCTTGTATTATTTAAGACAAGCCGGCTTACATGGAATCCAACCGACTGAAATCAAGTCGTGCCGACTGACTACTTGAATACTTAGCGGGGCGGCAGTGGGTCAGCGGGTAGAGTGGCCGGTAGAAACAGCAGGATGGGAACCGTGAGGTTCCCAGTTCGATCCCGGGTTCCCCCAGAGTTAGTGTCGAAGTGTCCTTGAGCGAGACGCGTCCAAACCCCTACATTGCTCTCGATGTGCAGGTTGGTGCCTTGCATGTGTAGTACCCTGTAAAAGGGGAGATCTCAGTAAGAAAGCTGGACACAGTGTTTCCTCTCGGTCAGCAGTATGAGAATCATTTATTGTCACTTTTAGTTCAGAAATATTAACATAGTCACAATGTTTCATTGCAAAACCAACTTTTCTCTGTGCAGGTTTTCAATACACAATTATGTTCACATGCAGGTCAATACCCCTTTAAGCATAATAACATGTCTCTTTTCTCACAATAACATAAACACAAAATCGTTTTCTCTTAATTATTTTCATATGCAAATTGCAAAACCACTCGTTTTCTCTCAATTCTCTTGCCTGCATGAATGCATACAAGTTACCCCCCCCCCCCCCACACACACACACACACACACACACACACACACACACACACACACACTAGCAACGTTGTACACTGCATGTAGCATGGCCACGTTGTGCTGCATTGTGCACTGAATCCACATACTGTATGATCCAAACTCTCAAAATAATACTTTCAAAACATTTTATATTTGGTCACAAAGTTCACTCAAGATATACACAACACATCATAACAACACTGTTAGCCCTGTAAACATGACTCTCGTATTGATAATGATCATGGCAGTCATGTTCCAGGGCTACAACACTGTAATCAGTCATGAACAGAAATACTCATTTTATACCTGTAAAAGGGGAGATCTCAGTAAGAAAGCTGGACACAGTGTTTCCTCTCTGTCAGCAGTATGAGAATGAAACAACAAGCCCGCGCTCTCTCACTTGCTCCCTCTACAGACAAGACCAATCGATTACCAACACCAAGTATGAAGTAGTTAGTAGATTACAGATGCACTGATCTATTCTGACTCTGTTCTCCTTTTAACTATTAAATCTGAATCACAGAACATGTTTACATTTATTGAATGTCACAAAACGGTTTCAGTTTTCAGAAGGCTTATTTATTTGCTAAATTAATTGTCCAACTAGATCACAAGGCTAAATGAATTGTCCAACTAGATCACAAGGCTTATTTATTTGCTAAATGAATTGTCCAACTAGATCACTGCCATGGATCCCAGCTATATCACTCTATCACACATGGTTACCTCCGCCATCGGTGTATGAATGTACGTGAAGCGCTTTGGTTAACACATTTCGGGCGGGAACCCCTTTTGGTGTTTTAAGCGTTGCGTTATACTTTAGCTATTGCAAAATAGCAGATCTACAAGCTCATAGCGCGCCACCGAGTGGCGCGCTAAAAGCTTGTAGGTCTGCTATTTTTTAAAAGTCGTGAAAATGTGGTGCAAATCTTTGAATATATATCTTTCAGAGCCAACGTTTTTAACTCAAATCTTTGTTTCTGGAACAGATTTTCAGATGGTGGTTCGGTAGGCAATTACAGTGAGGGGCACTCTTATCACTGTACATCATCATACATCATAAAAAAAAGAAAACGGTGTGAACACAAACATTGATGACACAAAAGTGAGGACGCAAATTGTGATTGGCCAGAACGAGATGATGTATTCGATGATAAGAGCGCCCACATCACTCGGGTGTGATTTTTCAATAGCTGATGCGTCCTCAGGTCAGGATACAGTAGGAAATACAGCTAAACGTAGGCGTGGGGATACAGTAGGAAATACAGCTAAACGTAGGCGTGGGGATACAGTAGGAAATACAGCTGAGGTTTTTCCCTCACCCAACTTTATTCATTTTATGTACAGCACAACGGTTAAAAAAAAAGAAAAAAGAAAAACATGAACTGACTGATACTATGGTTTCCATAATGTTGTCGTGTCAAGAACCGCCCCACCCCCCAACCCCCAAATATGCATGAAATATCAGAATAATAGCATAGAATTTACACTTTGACAGTATAATTGTGCACAGCACTGGTTTCCGTACATGCTGAGACAACAGTGGGCTGAGAGAAATTCCCCACACAAAAAAAAACACGCACACACACACACACACACACACACACACACACGCGCAAAGACAATGTACAAGTACTACTTGTAAATAGGCTATTTTAGCTATTTTTTTTTTTTACTTTTTCAATTGTTTTTTAACTTCATTTCTTCCATGTTGAATATTTTCGACTTGTCTTGTTACAATAATAATGACTGCCCACAAGTGCCCTCCAAACAAACAGAAAATACCCCCCCCCCCACTTTAACCCATTTCGGTCGGGTACCCCTTTATGTTATGCTTTAGCTATTGATAAATAGCAGATCTACAAGCTTGTAGGTCTGCTATTTTTTGAGAAATCGAAGAACCACTGACATAGAAACATAGCTTTTTCAGAAAACTGTCAGGATGTGGAAGACATTTTTAGAATCTGATCTCAGGTCAGAATGGGTTAATGGCGATCCACCAAGGGGGTCCAGGGCCGCAGGTTGGGAACCAGCGGGTATATGGAGGAGTGAAGACACCAGTTGTTCCTCAGTCTGTAGTCTGTGCAGTCGCCTCTCTCTCCAGCTCACACACTGTGGACCTGAATGCATGGGAGGAGTTTTTATTCATTATATATTAGTCTCTTGAATTGTTTTCATTTAGCTTTTGTCACATTTTAGTCACCTGGAATGTTTTAGTGTTTAGTTTCAGTCAACTAAACATCACACGATTTTAGTCGACTAAATCTATACAGTTCATTTAAAATGTATTTTGGCGGGCCTTGGTGCCGTCGTAATGACTTTACACTTGCTGAAAATATCCGATCTACAAGCTTGTAGATCGGATATTTTCAGCATGCAACCAATAAAATTACTTATACTGGATCTCTTGCCCACCAGTCCCTTCCTAACATTTTAGTCTAGTTTTTATGTTGACAAAACTGTCAATATATTTATATATATATATATATATTATTATTATTATTTTTACTCTGAGGGTGAATTCCGCCCGACAGTCGGAATGGAATCGTGAGCTAGTCAAAGTCATACGATTTGTCACACACGTTGCCGCAGTGAAATTTTTTTCTCCGCATTTGACCCATCTCTTGGAGCGGTGAGCTGCAGCCAAGGAGCGGTGAGCTGCAGCCAAGGAGCGGTGAGCTGCAGCCAAGGAGCGGTGAGCTGCAGCCGTGCCGCGCTCAGGGAAATCCTTTGTGATCAGTTGATTTCAGCGGGTTGACATTCAAAGGCCTCACCTCTGCTCCGGCGTCAGGTCAAACTCCCGGAGCGCCCGCTGGGCCAGCGTGGGCGTGGCCGGGAGGCCGAAGGATGCGGAGAACTGCACCAGCTCCACCGCCCTCTGGGGGGCGCCATCGCTGACGCACACCGACAGGAACTCCCCCAACATGGCGTCGCTGCACGTCGAGATAGAAGACATGAAGGAAGTCGGCGTTATTTATTCTGCATTCACAGGTCCATTTTTGGTTTCATTTTACACTCAAGAGTTAAAGATCTATATAAGGGTCCATTTGGATCATTTAGCTGCACGGGGAACACCTGTTCATACTCACGTAGGAACTCTGTTCTTAGTCTTGAAACGCTCCAACATCCCCCTGTGGAGAAACCAACACAGATTTAGGGCCGGGGGGGGGGCAATTTAATAAAGAAAAGACCAAAAACAAAAACAAAAAACCATCGACAGTCCTTCCCAGGGGTGGGCAACTTTGACGATGGAGAGGGCCAATATAATATTTACACACTCACTCCAGGAGGGCCACGCCACATTGCATATTACTGTCGTGGCAAAAATAGCCGATCTACGTAGCTCAAAACATCCTCACCAGGCCAGTTGTGTCATGGTGGCTCGTAGCAGCAGCGTGGTGACGTGGGACAGAGAAGAGTTGCTCCACTCCAGTCTGCTCCTTTCCCCCTCGTACACACCCCTAATGTCCAGGGCACAGGCTGCGAAGGACTGCTGCACCTGTAGAGACACACACAGTGTTACTGTCCCCTCGTACACACCCCTAATGTCAACCTGTAGAGACACACACAGTGTTACTGTCCCCCTCCTACACACCCCTAATGTCCACCTGTAGAGACACACACAGTGTTACTGTCCCCTCCTACACACCCCTAATGTCCACCTGTAGAGACACACACAGTGTTACTGTCCCCCTCCTACACACCCCTAATGTCCACCTGTAGAGACACACACAGTGTTACTGTCCCCTCGTACACACCCCTAATGTCCACCTGTAGAGACACACACAGTGTTACTGTCCCCTCCTACACAGCCCTAATGTCCACCTGTAGAGACACACACGGTGTTACTGTCCCCTCGTACACAGCCCTAATGTCCACCTGTAGAGACACACACGGTGTTACTGTCCCCTCGTACACAGCCCTAATGTCCACCTGTATAGACACACACAGTGTTACTGTCCCCCTCCTACACACCCCTAATGTCCACCTGTATAGACACACACAGTGTTACTGTCCCCTCGTACACACCCCTAATGTCCACCTGTAGAGACACACACAGTGTTACTGTCCCCTCGTACACCCCCCTAATGTCCACCTGTAGAGACACACACAGTGTTACTGTCCCCCTTGTTACAGTAATGTGTGCCCCACAAGGTTATGCATTACCCGTTGTGCCCGTCTGTCTGTCTGTCTGTCTGTCTGTCTGTCTGTCTGTGTCAACATTCATGGCTTCCCTACTCACCTCAGGACTGTGGTTTTCTCTGGCCATCAGGGACAGCAGTTCTTCCACCAAATCTGCCTTGTTGTCGTGACCAAGAGCCCTGATGTCTGACAGAACACAGGAAGAACAACACATGACCAAGGGCCTGACAGAACACACAGGAAGAAAAACAGTATAGTAAAAGTAATGTAGTAAAATATATCACTACATATCATGTAGTAAAATATATCACGGGCTCAGGTGGTAGAGTGGCCGGATGGGAACCGCAAGGTTGCCAGTTCAAACCCTCTGGGCTCCCCCAGAGTTAGTGTCGAAGTGTCCTTGAGCAAGACTCTGAACCCCTGATTGCTCCCGATGTGCTGGTTGGTGCCTTGGGGCAAGTAGCCCCAGTGATTGAAGGAGTGGGTTATCGGTGGAATTTACACCGGTCACGTGACGGTAACCAGCCAATCAGAATCAAGTATTGGACTACCCGTTTTAGAACTGCTATTTTTCACTAGCTAAAGTATAACATAATGCTTAAAACACCAAAAGGGGTTCCCGGTTAAGTTACCTTTCCATATGGTGGGCAGAAGGTCCAGGCGACCGTCTGTGTCCACGGCCTGAAGCAGGTCCCTCATTCCCTGAGGGCTCGGGTAGTAGCGCTGCACACACACACACACACACACACACACACACACACACACACAAACACACAGAGAGAGACTTTTAATTATTATTAATAATGAATTATCATTCCCTGAGGGATCGGGTAGTAGCGCTGCACACACACACACACACACACACACACACACACACACACACACACACACACACACACACACACACACACACACACACACACACACACAGAGAGAGAGAGACTTTTAACAACTCCAACGTTGAATTATAAAATCATTACCGGCCGAACAATCTGAAAGAAATCAGCATAATTACGGTCACTGTCGGGTGGGATATGTGGGGTATGTCCAAAACTTTTCAGGATATGAAAAAAAAAAGATGTTCTGATGGATCCATTTATGATTTAGTCACAAGTTATGAATTGTTAATACTTTTCATTAGTTCAATATCAGTGTCGCGACACTAGGTGTTGCTGCTTCTGTGCTACAAAGTAGGGCGATTTGAAACATGGAGGTGGTTACGTGGTTTCTGCCTGACAGTGTTCTATGTGTTCTATGCCTCCCGGGGCGGGTTGGACACCGGGAACCCTCGGGCAAGGCAGCAGTGTGCTGTGTACTGACCGAGGGGACGAGTTGAACCCTCGGGCAAGGCAGCAGTGTGCTGTATATACTGACCGAGGGGACGAGTTGAACCCTCGGGCAAGGCAGCAGTGTGCTGTACTGACCGAGGGGACGAGTTGAACCCTCGGGCAAGGCAGCAGTGTGCTGTGTACTGACCGAGGGGACGAGTTGAACCCTCGGGCAAGGCAGCAGTGTGCTGTATATATACTGACCGAGGGGACGAGTTGCCGGTACCACTTCAACACCACGTCTATCTGCTCCATCATACACAGCAGGCTGAAGAAACGACCACTGCAGAGAGAGAGAGAGAGAGAGAGAGAGAGGGGGGGGGGGGGTTGATTTTACAACTGTCATCAGTCACTATTCAATTCAATTCAATTCAAAGGGCTTTATTGGCATGAGAAAACATACGTTTACATTGCCAAAGCAGAAAGAACAGTACAACAATACAGCAATACAATCAAAACAAAAACAAAAAAAGGTGAAAACGTCCCAGACTCTTCTTCCTTCTGGCTCCAAACTCCCCATTGCAATCAGAACTGCAGACTCACTCCCAATCTACTGCGCTGTAGTCTGAAAACCCACCTCTTCATGGTGGTGGTTGATGGATGGATGGATAGACTAGTGTGGTGGAGGGTTGATGGATGGATGGATAGACTAGTGTGGTGGAGGGTTGATGGTTTTATGGACCAGTGTGGAGGGAGGGTTGATGGTTTTATGGACCAGTGTGGTGGAGGGTTGATGGGTGGATAGACTAGTGTGGTGGAGGGTTGATGGATGGATGGATAGACTAGTGTGGTGGAGGGTTGATGGATGGATGGATAGACTAGTGTGGTGGAGGGTTGATGGATGGATGGATAGACTAGTGTGGTGGAGGGTTGATGGTTTTATGGACCAGTGTGGAGGGAGGGTTGATGGTTTTATGGACCAGTGTGGAGGGAGGGTTGATGGTTTTATGGACCAGTGTGTTGGAGGGTTGATGGGTGGATAGACTAGTGTGGTGGAGGGTTGATGGATGGATGGATAGACTAGTGTGGTGGAGGGTTGATGGATGGATGGATGGACCAGTGTGGAGGGAGGGTTGATGGTTTTATGGACCAGTGTGGTGGAGGGTTGATGCTTACTAGTACAGACTCTGTTGGTAGGAATCCCCCAGCAGCCTCCAGTTCTCCCCCACTTCCAGCAGGCTGTGCAGTCTGTAGGCATGCTCCATGTCTTTGGTGTCGAGACACTGACAGATGACAAACACACAGTTCAGTACAGACATTCATTCAATATAAAATAAGTTTAAATGCCATTCAAACATAATTTTATTGTATGGGGGTCCCTCCAGCGCATCCATTGTCTACAATACATTATTGTAGACAATGGATGGATAGAGGTGAATTCAGAGGGGAAACATACTTACTATTCTCATGGCGTTGAGGAAGAATAGGACTGGAGAGAAAATGAAAGAGAGACAGCAAAAGAGAACAGGATCAATATCACAAACTTTATTTTAAAGTGTACAGTTTGTGGCATGGGCTGCAGTCAAAAGGGTAGTCTAAAAGTACACATGAGGACTCACACAGGGGAAAAGCCCTTTGCGTGTACAGTTTGTGGCAAGGGCTGTATTCATAATGTGGCATTAAAATTACACATGTTGACTCACACAGGGGTAAAACCCGTTACGTGTACAGTTTGTGGTACAGGCTTTAGTCGAAAGGATAATCTAAAATTACACATGAGGACTCATACAGGGGAAAAACCATTTTTCACAAACCAGTTTGTGAAAAAGGCATTATCTTGACACTTAATGTCAATTATTAATTTAGTCCAGCTAGATACATTAAACATGATGTACTATACATCAATTGTTTTATACATCTTCAACTTGCATAATGACCTGCCGATATTGATATAACAATATGAGAAGCAGTGTTTGCCCACATTCTTCAGCAATACAAATGTCACATTCATTAATATTCACGGACTAGTGGTGCAATACTGTATTCCAATGACTTAGTTTGATTATATGTTTAGATTCTCTGTATTATGTTGTCTTCATAAAATTGTAACAGAAGATATTTACTCTGTAAAAAAGACTGTCCGCAATTTCTTCTTTTTCAAATAAAGGATTGACAGCTACACACCCTTTGTGTGTTTATTACAGAAAGCTCATCACAACACATGTGCTTCACCTTCAACTTGTACTGTGAACAATACAGTGACAAGAACTGCTTCATTTTACATCCTGCATGCCAAACTATTACTATAAGGAACATGATAGGAGTATTAATTAAATTAAAGTCTACACATCTTTGACTTGAACTTTCTACATTGAACATGGCAGGAGTACGTATTAATGTTACACAGTGCAAACTGTCCATTGTACATAGCCTGTAACTGTGACTACATGTAGATCTAGCGTATAATAAGAAATGCTTCATTTTCTAACAATTGTGTGTAAGGATGGTGACACATCCCTTAGTCATACTGTGATGATGGTTAAAAGTATGACAAAATAATAGTGGTCGTGGACGTGAGTTGATATGTTATCTGACAATTGGTATGAATGAAACATACCAATTTGTACTCTCTCTGAGTTACAGACCCATTTGGTTCCTCCTAACCAGCAGGTCTGTGCATTGTCTTTTATTATTTTTATTTATGTGGTTTGGTTCTTGACTTTTACACTCTTATCTGTTCTTGTGTTGTGTCATTCTCACTGCTGTTGCTGCTATGATATGATATCGGAATTATTTTCCTTCTGGGATCAACAGTGGTTTATCTTATATCATCTTATTGTGAGAGTGGAAAAGGAACCAGAACATAAAAATGAACTATTATTAATATTAATAATAACACCCTGAGCGGGTAGGACGGAGTTCTCCGTTCAATCAATTAGTAATGCCCAGTGCTCAGGACGGAGATTGATAAAAAAGGACAGAGATTATTGATATCAGAACCGATCGCATCGCTCCACAGGCTGGGAATGGAGTGGAACATGTATAGACAGGATTGGGAATAATTTGCATTTAAATTATTTAGACTGGGAAATACTTAGCATCCCTGTGACAACATCTGATAGGTGACAAAAGCAACTTGTCACATTCCTAATCCTAAATTCACCGCACCCACTGCACACAGCAATAGTCATTGTATGAAGTCATTATCTCATGGTCAAATAGACATTTCACACATGCATGTTTAAAGGGCTTACTTCAGCCCTTTTGCAACCATATCTTTCCTGGGGGGTTTATGTTGTTTTATATATCTGGAACAAACTCCCTGAAAACTGCAGCTCTGCAACAACTCTGCTATGATGACGAAAGGTATTGCATACTACAGATATCTCCATATACAGTATGGGCACAATAGGGACACAGACCGATAGTTAAAACAGGTGCTATGACAAGTTGACAGGAATCATTTGCATTTAAATGATTTAAACTGGGAATATACTGTTATATAAAATCCTTTCATTGAGAATTTTTATTCTACACTGACAATGTATATAATTCATTTAAATTATCTTCATTTCCGTTCAAATCCAGGGTAGATTAGGAAAATTACATAACGCTGCTGTACCTTTAGATTTTGTTGTGAGCAGTGATTGGCCCGTTTAGTTCTTGGTGTGTCCCGCCCCACTCACTCTGATTGGCCCACTGTTAGTATTTAACAAGAGCTTTGTCTGCTTTGTGTCACTTTAATCTCTGCTAGTTGTTAAGAGCTGAACTTCTCCTCTCTGCACTAGCTGAAGCATTTAGTCTTTGTTTTGGTTCTACTTTACTACATACTTTTATAATATTTTCGCTCAATTAAAAAATCTATTTGGGTTTTGAGTTATGGCTTTACTACAAACATTGAAGTCCATGGTCAACCAGAGACTATCTGCTGCTGCTGAAGAGATATTTGGGGTCGTTGGAAGAATTCTAACAGAGTACGAGGATGAAGCTTTCCACATCAAGCAAGAAACTGACCGCCAACGTAGACTACTGGATATGGTTTTACAACCAATAGTCAAGCTACACAGAACAGGTTGGTAAAACCTTTACTACGTTCACTGTTACAGGCTTGAACATGTTTGAACACAACTGCATCAATCCAGTCTCTGTGGATATACCAGATAGCAATAGGTTGTATCTAATGAGAAATTATATTTGAGAAACAAGGAGAGACTTGTTTTACAAATGAACATCGCTGAGGTAAGAAACAATCAATTGTGTGACACTTTACACTGGAATCAAAACAACATTAGGACAGATATGGAACTAACAGCAGATGTGTCATGTTCAAACATGTAATAATGTGTTTCTCTTCTCTCTTCTGTCTAGACTCCATACACCTCCTTGTGTGTAAATTGGAGGTATTCACTGAGCAGCAGCAGAGAACCTCTAGTCTGGTCCAGGAGGATCCAGAGCCTCCACAGATTAAAGTCGAACAGGAGGAGATAACCTCCAGTCTGGTCCAGGAGGAACCAGCGACTCCACAGATTAAAGAAGAACATGAGGAGAGAACCTCCAGTCTGATCAAAGAGGAACCAGCGTCTCCACAGATTAAAGAAGAACAGGAGGAGAGAATATCCAGTCTGGTCCAGGAGGAACCAGCGACTCCACAGATTAAAGAAGAACATGATGAGAGAACCTCCAGTCTGATCAAAGAGGAACCAGCGTCTCCACAGATTAAAGAAGAACAGGAGGAGAGAATATCCAGTCTGGTCCAGGAGGAACCAGTGTCTCCACAGATTAAAGAAGAACATGAGGAGAGAACCTCCAGTCTGATCAAAGAGGAACCAGCGTCTCCACAGATTAAAGAGGAACACGATGAGCTACTTCAAAGATCAGAGGAGGATGGTGGATCAACAGAGACATTACTATCAGTGAAACACGAAGATGGTGATGAAAACATACAAATAGAACCTGTAGCCAGCACCTCATCTCAACAAATGACAACACAAGCTGATGTAGAGGACTGTGGAACATCACAACCAACTAGTCAGCTCCTCTCTTCACACTGTTCTGAATCTGACATCACTGAAGACAGTGATGAGTGGGATGAGACCATGGATGGCCAGTCAAGTTTAAACACAGTGAAATCACAGAATATACAACACATGGGAGGAAATAGTTTGTCTTTGAGCACAGGCTTTAGTCAAAAGGATAATCTAAAAATACACATGAGGACTCACACAGGGGGAAAGCCCTTAACGTGTACAGTTTGTGGCAAGGCCTGTAGTAGAACGAGTGATCTAAAACGACACATGATGACTCACACAGGGGAAAAGCCCTTTATGTGTACAGTTTGTGGCAAGGGCTGTAGTCAAACGAGTTATCTAAAACGACACATGATGACTCACACAGGGGAAAAGCCCTTTATGTGTACAGTTTGTGACAAAGGCTTTAGTCAAAGGGGTAGTCTAAAATTGCACATGATGACTCACACGGGGGAAACCCCCATTACATGTACAGTTTGTGGCAAGGGCTGTAGTAAAACGAGTTATCTAAAACGACACATGATGACTCACACAGGGGAAAAGCCCTTTACGTGTACAGTTTGTGACAAAGGTTTTAGTCAAAGGGGTAGTCTAAAATTACACATGAGGACTCATACAGGGGAAAAACCATTTACGTGTACAGTTTGTGAAAAAGGCTTTAGTCAGAATCGCAATCTAAAAACACACATGAAGATGTGTCATGAAGAGGAAAAAGCTGTTAAATGATGAGTGTTTTCTTTTCTTCAAATAAGGCATTATCTTGACACCAGCTAGATACATTAAAACATGATGTACTATACATCAATTGTTTTAATTCATTTTCAACTTGCATAATGACCTGCCGATATTGATATAACAATATGAGAAGCAGTGTTTGCCTAACCTGACGCTGCCAGATGAGGGCGGTATTGGGTAACCATGTTCCCCAACACAGCACTCATCTGGGATCTCTCAGGCAGTTGAGCTGACAAAAATCTGTTCCGTACCGGACCAATCAGCGTGAGCTAAGGGCGGGATATGTGCGAAACCGGACGTGAAGCTATATAGACACGTCAATATGATTGGTTGTGTTTGCACGCCCACACGGTGATAGACTGACGGTCCCATCCAATCATCTACCAAGTATCTTGAAAAAAAAGGAACAGCCCCGTCATCAAATTTGCTTCCGTGATCCCAGATCCCAATAAGCTGTGAAACAAATTTGTGTAGCAAGCTTCTTGGATCTGGCAGCGTCAGGTTAGTGTTTGCCCACATTCTTCAGCAATTAAAATGTCACATTCATTAATATTCACGGACTAGTGGTGCAAATGTAACTTGTCTCTGTGTTGACTAACATAATTATCATCATATTGTATTCCAATTACTTAGTTTGATTATGTTTATATTCTCTGTATCATGTTGTCTTCGTAAAATTGTAACAGAAGATATTTACTCTCCGCAATTTCTTCTTTTTCAAATAAAGGATTGACAGCTACACACCCTCTGTGTGTTTATTACAGAAAGCTCATCACAACACATGTGCTTCACCTTCAACTTGTACTGTGAACAATACAGTGACAAGAACTGCTTGTCACTGTACTAAGATTCTTACCATTTTCATTTCAAGGATCCCCCAGTTTGACATGCATTAGGCTACGGACCCCTTTTCAATGGAATTTCTATCTCTGGGACACTATAAAATCAATGTTAATTTAACTCTGAGAGTGTATACTGGAACCAAATGGACCTGTCAGGGTCCATTTTTACTGTACAATACCAGTGCATTATTATTTATAGTCGTAGGATACAGGAATTCCACCTTTATCTACTGTGTTAGAAGAAATGGGATGTGAATGTGTTGGAATGTTTAGGAGCATGTCTGTCCCATTGTTAATGGACAGGTGATAATGGGTTAGGGTGTGTAACCCTATTCCTGAATGGATCGACCAACCAATTTCCATGTGATCCTTTTAGTGTGATAAGTAGAGTGCATATAGCCTACTCCTACAGTATTGTGTGAATGGAGTGGAACATGTATATATATAGGATCGGGAATCATTTGCATTTAAATTATTTAGTCATTGTATGAAGTCATTCTCTCATGGTCAAATAGACATTTCACACATGCATGTTTAAAGGGCTTACTTCAGCGTTCAGCCCTTTTGCAACCATATCTTTCCTGGGGGGATTATGTGGGAAATGTGTGTTTTTAGACATTTTAGTATTTCAAAGTGTCTGTGATGTCATGGACACTGGTCTCACTGCTGGATTACTACAATGACCATAATGCTTTGCTGCACTTGTGGAGAGGGCTGTCTTTTTGAGACAACATGTAATTCAGGAAGGAAGTGAGACCAGTGTCCATGACATCATTGGCACTTTGAAATACTAAAATATCTAAAAACACGTATTACACACAAAAAAATAGTTTGTTTCCCAAACATCATTAAAATAAGATACAGATGCAAAAGGGGTGAAATTGCCCTTTAAACGCAAGACAGGCTCGATTTTCTCTCCATGCTTATTTTCCAGTTAGTCTTGATATGATGGACTATTGAGTCCATCATATCAAGTTAAAAAAATCAATGTCAAAACTACTACAGCTACTTTCTTCCTATTTTGATGAAAGGTGGAACATTTACAATATATTCTCAGCTTCTAGATCGGCTATTTTCATCATCTACAACACATTATAAAATAGGGCTTGATAGGATCAATCGTGAATTTATCATATACAAAATAATATATACATTTTAAAGTATATTTCCATGCAAGATATGTATATTTTGGTGTCAAGCTGAAAAGGTTTGGGAAAGTGGACAAACATGATGGACCATATTGAGCCAGTTAATGCTGTACCTTTAGATTTTGTTGTGAGCAGTGATTGGCCCGTTTAGTTCTTGGTGTGTCCCGCCCCACTCACTCCGATTGGCCCACTGTTAGTATTTAACAAGAGCTTGGTCTGCTTTGTGTCACTTTAATCTCTGCTAGTTGTTAAGAGCTGAACTTCTCTCTGCACTGCTTGAAGCATTTAGTCTTTGTTTTGGTTCTACTTTACTACATACTTTTATAATATTTTCGCTCAATTTAAAAATCTAATTGGGTTTGAGTTATGGCTTTACTACAAACATTGAAGTCCTTGGTCAACCAGAGACTATCTGCTGCTGCTGAAGAGATATTTGGGGTCATTGGAAAAATTCTAACAGAGTACGAGGATGAAGCTTTCCACATCAAGCAAGAAACTGACCGCCAACGTAGACTACTGGATATGGTTTTACAACCAATAGTCAAGCTACACAGAACAGGTTGGTAAAACCTTTACTACGTTAACTGTTACAGGCTTGAACATGTTTGAACACAACTGCATCAATCCAGTCTCTGTGGATATACCAGATAGCAATAGTTTGTAGCTAATGAGAAATTATATTTGAGAAACAAGGAGAGACTTGTTTTAGAAATGAACATCGCTGAGGTAAGAAACAATCAATTGTGTGACACTTTACACTGGAATCAAAACAACATTAGTACAGATATGGAACTAACAGCAGATGTGTCATGTTCAAACATGTAATAATGTGTTTCTCTTCTCTCTCTTCTGTCTAGACTCCATACACCTCCTTGTGTGTAAAGAGGAGGTATTCACTGAGCAGCAGCAGAGAACCTCTAGTCTGGTCCAGGAGGATCCAGAGCCTCCACAGATTAAAGTCGAACAGGAGGAGATAACCTCCAGTCTGGCCCAGGAGGAACCAGAGTCTCAACAGATTAAAGAAGAACATGAGGAGACAACCTCCAGTCTGATCAAAGAGGAACCAGCGTCTCCACAGATTAAAGAGGAACACGATGAGCTACTTCAAAGATCAGAGGAGGATGGTGGATCAACAGAGACATTACTATCAGTGAAACACGAAGATGATGATGAAAACATACAAACAGAACCTGTAGCCAGCACCTCATCTCAAAAAATGACAACACAAGCTGATGTAGAGGACTGTGGAACATCACAACCAACTAGTGATGATCAGCTCCTCTCTTCACACTGTTCTGAATCTGACATCACTGAAGACAGTGATGAGTGGGATGAGACCATGGATGGCCAGTCAAGTTTAAACACAGTGAAATCACACAATACACAACACATGGGAGGAAATAGTTTGTCTTTGAGCACAGGCTTTAGTCGAAAGGATAATCTAAAAATACACATGAGGACTCACACAGGGGAAAAGCCCTTAACGTGTACAGTTTGTGGCAAGGGCTGTAGTAAAAAGGGTAATCTAAAATTACACATGAGGACTCACACAGGGGAAAAGCCCTTTACGTGTACAGTTTGTGGCAAGAGCTGTATTCAAACGAGTGATCTAAAACGACACATGATGACTCACACAGGGGAAAAGCCCTTTACGTGTACAGTTTGTGGCACAGGCTTTAGTCGAAAGGATACTCTAAAATTACACATGTTGACTCACACAGGGGAAAAACCTGTTATGTGTACATTTTGTGGCACAGGCTTTAGTCGAAAGGATAATCTAAAATTACACATGAGGACTCATACAGGGGAAAAACTATTTACGTGTACAGTTTGTGAAAAAGGCTTTAGTAAGAATTGCAGTCTAAAAAGACACATGAAGATGTGTCATAAAGAGGTAAAAGCTGTTAAATGATGAGTTTTCTTTTCTTCAAATAATGCATTATCTTGACACTTAATTTCAATTATTAATTTAGTCCAGCTAGATACATTAAACATGATGTACTATACATCAATTGTTTAAATACATTTTCAACTTGCATAATGACCTGCCGATATTGATATAACAATATGAGAAGCAGTGTTTGCCCACATTCTTCAGCAATAAAAATGTCACATTCATTAATATTCACGGACTAGTGGTGCAATTGTAACTTGTCTCTGTGTTGACTAACATAATTATCATCATACTGTATTCCAATAACTTAGTTTGATTATATGTTTATATTCTCTGTATTATGTTGTCTTCATAAAATTGTAACAGAAGATATTTACTCTGTAAAAAAGACTGTCCGCAATTTCTTCTTTTTCAAATAAAGGGTTGACAGCTACACATCCTTTGTGTGTTTATTACAGAAAGCTCATCACAACACACGTGCTTCACCTTCAACTTGTACTGTGAACAATACAATGACAAGAACTGCTTCATTTTACATCCTGCATGCCAAACTATTACTATAAGGAACATGATAGGAGTATTAATTAAATTAAAAAGTCTACACATCTTTGACTTGAACTTTCTACATTGAACATGGCAGGAGTACGTATTAATGTTTCAGAATGTATACTGTCCATTGTACATAGCCTGTAACTGTGACTACATGTAGATCTAGCGTATAATAAGAAATGCTTCATTTTCTAACAATTGTGTGCAAGGATGGTGACACATCCCTTAGTCATACTGTGATGATGGTTAAAACTATGACAAAATAATAGTAGTCGTGGACGTGAGTTGATATGTTATCTGACAATTGGTATGAATGAAACATACCAATTTGTACTCTCTCTGAGTTACAGACCCATTTGGTTCCTCCTAACCAGCAGGTCTGTGCATTGTCTTTTATTATTTTTATTTATGCGGTTTGGTTCTTGACTTTCACACTCTTATCTGTTCTTGTGTTGTGTCATTCTCACTGCTGTTGCTGCTATGATATGATATCGGAATTACTTTCCTTCTGGGATCAACAGTGGTTTATCTTATCTCATCTTATCGTGAGAGTGATCGACGTGAATGTGTAACCCCAAGGCGCCGTCCTCGCTGTCAGGAAAGACAGCGAAGGCTTTGGATTGAATAAACTCCCTTTTCTCAAGATTCAGGGGTTCTTGAATCATTGTTGCATATTCCATATGCCAATATGGAAAAGGAACCAGAACATAACAATGAACTATTATTAATATTAATAATAACACCCTGAGCTGGTAGAACGGAGTTCTCCGTTCAATCAATTAGTAATGCACAGTGCTCAGGACGGAGATTGATAAAAAAGGACAGAGATTATCGATATCAGAACTGATCGCATCGCTCCACAGGCTGGGAGCGTGCATTATTATTTCTAGTCGTAGGATACAGGAATTCCACCTTTATCTACCGTGTTAGAATAAATGGGATGTGAATGTTGAGGAATGTTTAGGAGCATGTCTGTCCCATTGTTAATGGACAGGTGATAATGGGTTAGGGTGTGTAACCCTATTGCTGAATGGATCGACCAAACAATTTGCATGTGATCCTTTTAGTGTGATAAGTAGAGTGCATATAGCCTACTCCTACAGTATTGTGTGAATGGAGTGGAACATGTATATACAGGATTGGGAATCATTTGCATTTAAATTATTTAGACTGGGAAATAATTAGCATCCCTGTGACAACATCTGATAGGTGACAAAATAACTTGTCACATTCCTAATCCTAAATTCACCGCACCCACTGCACACAGCAATAGTCATTGTATGAAGTCATTCTCTCATGGTCAAATAGACATTTCACACATGCATGTTTAAAGGGCTTACTTCAGCCATTTTGCAACAATATCTTTCCTGGGGGGTTTATGTGGGAAATGTGTGTTTTTAGACATTTTAGTATTTCAAAGTGTCTGTGATGTCATGGACACTGGTCTCACTGCTGGATTACTACAATGACCATAATGCTTTGCTGCACTTGTGGAGAGAGAGAGGGCTGTCTTTTTGAGACAACATGTACTTCAGGAAGGAAGTGAGACCCGTGTCCATCATTGGCACTTTGGAATACTAAAATATCTAAAAACACGTATTACACACAAAAAGTGTTTCTTGTTTCCCAAACAACTTAAAATAAGATACAAAAGATGCAAAACGGGTGAAATTGCCCTTTAAACGCAAGACGGGCTCGATTTTCTCTCCATGCTTATTTTCCAGTTAGTCTTGATATGATGGACTATTGAGTCCATCATATCAAGTTAAACTACATGTCCAGAACATGTCAAAACTACTACAGCTACTTTCTTCCTATTTTGATGAAAGGTGGAACATTTACAATATATTCTCAGCTTCTAGATCGGCCATTTTCATCATCTACAACACATTATAAAATAGGGCTTGAGAGGATCAATCGTGAATTTATCCTATACAAAATATATAATGTATATAATTTATAATATATAATAATGGATTCAGAACTTTAACAGTCACAATATCACCATCAAAGTCAGAGTAAATGTTTTATTTCCAACAGATGTTTTATGTAACAGATTCTGATGACTCAGAATGCTGAATGTCTTCAGAAATATAAAGAAAGTTGAACATCAGTTCTTAAATCTTAACACTGGGTCGCTGTGTGTCAAATAATGCCATTGTAAAAACTGTACTATACTGGTCTATAAAGCATGGTTTGGGGCATCTGATCGTGTGTTATATCATCAACTATTCATACCTCTATGGTCATTTGGGAAAGATTTGCTTTATGATCCTAGAAAAAAAAGATAGTATTCAGTTCAATGTGTCATATATCTGGAACAAACTCCCTGAAAACTGCAGCTCTGCAATAACTCTGTTATATAAAATCCTTTCATTGAGAATTTTTATTCTACACTGACAATGTATATAATTCATTTAAATTATCTTCATTTCGGTTCAAATCCAGGGTAGATTAGGAAAGTTACATAACGCTGCTGTACCTTTAGATTTTGTTGTGAGCAGTGATTGGCCCGTTTAGTTCTTGGTGTGTCCCCGCCCCACTCACTCTGATTGGCCCACTGTTAGTATTTAACAAGAGCTTGGTCTGCTTTGTGTCACTTTAATCTCTGCTAGTTGTTAAGAGCTGAACTTCTCCTCTCTGCACTAGCTGAAGCATTTAGTCTTTGTTTTGGTTCTACTTTACTACATACTTTTATAATATTTTTGCTCAATTTAAAAATCTATTTGGGTTTTGAGTTATGGCTTTACTACAAACATTGAAGTCCTTGGTCAACCAGAGACTATCTGCTGCTGCTGAAGAGATATTTGGAGTCGTTGGAAGAATTCTAACAGAGTACGAGGATGAAGCTTGCCACATCAAGCAAGAAACTGACCGCCAACGCAGACTACTGGATATGGTTTTACAACCAATAGTCAAGCTACACAGAACAGGTTGGTAAAACCTTTACTACGTTAACTGTTACTGGCTTGAACATGTTTGAACACAACTGCATCAATCCAGTCTCTGTGGATATACCAGATAGCAATAGGTTGTAGCTAATGAGAAATTATATTTGAGAAACAAGGAGAGGCTTGTTTTAGAAATTAAGCATCGCTGAGGTAAGAAACCATCAATTGTGTGACACTTCACACTGGAATAAAAAAAACATTAGGACAGATATGGACCTAACAGTAGAAATGTCATGTTCAAACATGTAATAATGTGTTTCTCTTCTCTATCTTGTCTAGACTCCATACACCTCCTTGTATGTAAAGAGGAGGTATTCACTGGGCAGCAGCAGAGAACGTCTAGTCTGGTCCAGGAGGATCGAGAGCCTCCACAGATTAAAGTCGAACAGGAGGAGATAACCTCCAGTCTGGTCCAGGAGGAACCAGCGACTCCACAGATTAAAGTCGAACAGGAGGAGATAACCTCCAGTCTGGTCCAGGAGGAACCAGAGTCTCCACAGATTAAAGAAGAACAGGAGGAGCTAACCTCCAGTCTGATCAAAGAGGAACCAGCGTCTCCAAAGATTAAAGAGGAACACGATGAGCTACTTCAAAGATCAGAGGAGGATGGTGGATCAACAGAGACATTACTATCAGTGAAACACGAAGATGGTGATGAAAACATACAAATAGAACCTGTAGCCAGCACCTCATCTCAACAAATGACAACACAAGCTGATGTAGAGGTCAATGGAACATCACAACCAACTAGTCAGCTCCTCTCTTCACACTGTTCTGAATCTGACATCACTGAAGACAGTGATGAGTGGGATGAGACCATGGATGGACAGTCAAGTTTAAACACAGTGAAATCACACAATATACAACACATGGGAGGAAATAGTTTGTCTTTGAGCACAGGCTTTAGTCAAAAGGATAATCTAAAAATACACATGAGGACTCACACAGGGGAAAAGCCCTTAACGTGTACAGTTTGTGGCAAGGCCTGTAGTAGAACGAGTAATCTAAAACGACACATGATGACTCACACAGGGGAAAAGCCCTTTACGTGTACAGTTTGTAGCAAGGGCTGTAGTCAAAAGCGTAATCTAAAATTACACATGTTGACTCACACAGGGGAAAAGCCCTTTACGTGTACAGTTTGTGGCAAGGGCTGTAGTCAAACGAGTGATCTAAAACGACACATGATGACTCACACAGGGGAAAAGCCCTTTACGTGTACAGTTTGTGGCATGGGCTGCCGTCACACTGGGGAGTTAAAAATACACATGAGGACTCATACAGGGGAAAAACCCTTTACGTGTACAGTTTGTGGCACAGGCTTTGGTCGAAAGGATAATCTAAAATTACACATGGTGATTCACACAGGGGAAAAGCCATTTACGTGTACAGTTTGTGGCATGGGCTGCCGTCACACTGGGGAGTTAAAAGTACACATGAGGACTCATACAGGGGAAAAACCCTTTGAGTGTAAAATTTGCAAAAAGGGCTTTACCCAGAGTGGTAATCTAGAAAAACACATGAAGATACACAAAGAGGAAAAAGCTGTAAATGATGAGTGCTAATGAGAGGGGCGCTATCCCCTCCTTTTGGCTTGTGATTGACTGATCACCCCATAGTGATGATTGGCTGAGCAAAGTATATATTGAAGATAAAAGTGAGGGCAGGAATTTGAAGACGCCAAAACATATTGTGTTGATTTTATAGCTTGAGATTAAAATGTCATATTCATTATTATTCATACACTAGTGTTGCAATTGTACCTAGTATATTTTAATCACTTAGTTGTATAATTTGTTTAGATTCTGTCTAGACTCCATACACCTCCTTGTGTGTAAAGAGGAGGTATTCACTGAGCAGCAGCAGAGAACCTCTAGTCTGGTCCAGGAGGATCCAGAGCCTCCACAGATTAAAGTCGAACAGGAGGAGATAACCTCCAGTCTGGCCCAGGAGGAACCAGAGTCTCAACAGATTAAAGAAGAACATGAGGAGACAACCTCCAGTCTGATCAAAGAGGAACCAGCGTCTCCACAGATTAAAGAGGAACACGATGAGCTACTTCAAAGATCAGAGGAGGATGGTGGATCAACAGAGACATTACTATCAGTGAAACACGAAGATGATGATGAAAACATACAAACAGAACCTGTAGCCAGCACCTCATCTCAAAAAATGACAACACAAGCTGATGTAGAGGACTGTGGAACATCACAACCAACTAGTGATGATCAGCTCCTCTCTTCACACTGTTCTGAATCTGACATCACTGAAGACAGTGATGAGTGGGATGAGACCATGGATGGCCAGTCAAGTTTAAACACAGTGAAATCACACAATACACAACACATGGGAGGAAATAGTTTGTCTTTGAGCACAGGCTTTAGTCGAAAGGATAATCTAAAAATACACATGAGGACTCACACAGGGGAAAAGCCCTTAACGTGTACAGTTTGTGGCAAGGGCTGTAGTAAAAAGGGTAATCTAAAATTACACATGAGGACTCACACAGGGGAAAAGCCCTTTACGTGTACAGTTTGTGGCAAGAGCTGTATTCAAACGAGTGATCTAAAACGACACATGATGACTCACACAGGGGAAAAGCCCTTTACGTGTACAGTTTGTGGCACAGGCTTTAGTCGAAAGGATACTCTAAAATTACACATGTTGACTCACACAGGGGAAAAACCTGTTATGTGTACATTTTGTGGCACAGGCTTTAGTCGAAAGGATAATCTAAAATTACACATGAGGACTCATACAGGGGAAAAACTATTTACGTGTACAGTTTGTGAAAAAGGCTTTAGTAAGAATTGCAGTCTAAAAAGACACATGAAGATGTGTCATAAAGAGGTAAAAGCTGTTAAATGATGAGTTTTCTTTTCTTCAAATAATGCATTATCTTGACACTTAATTTCAATTATTAATTTAGTCCAGCTAGATACATTAAACATGATGTACTATACATCAATTGTTTAAATACATTTTCAACTTGCATAATGACCTGCCGATATTGATATAACAATATGAGAAGCAGTGTTTGCCCACATTCTTCAGCAATAAAAATGTCACATTCATTAATATTCACGGACTAGTGGTGCAATTGTAACTTGTCTCTGTGTTGACTAACATAATTATCATCATACTGTATTCCAATAACTTAGTTTGATTATATGTTTATATTCTCTGTATTATGTTGTCTTCATAAAATTGTAACAGAAGATATTTACTCTGTAAAAAAGACTGTCCGCAATTTCTTCTTTTTCAAATAAAGGGTTGACAGCTACACATCCTTTGTGTGTTTATTACAGAAAGCTCATCACAACACACGTGCTTCACCTTCAACTTGTACTGTGAACAATACAATGACAAGAACTGCTTCATTTTACATCCTGCATGCCAAACTATTACTATAAGGAACATGATAGGAGTATTAATTAAATTAAAAAGTCTACACATCTTTGACTTGAACTTTCTACATTGAACATGGCAGGAGTACGTATTAATGTTTCAGAATGTATACTGTCCATTGTACATAGCCTGTAACTGTGACTACATGTAGATCTAGCGTATAATAAGAAATGCTTCATTTTCTAACAATTGTGTGCAAGGATGGTGACACATCCCTTAGTCATACTGTGATGATGGTTAAAACTATGACAAAATAATAGTAGTCGTGGACGTGAGTTGATATGTTATCTGACAATTGGTATGAATGAAACATACCAATTTGTACTCTCTCTGAGTTACAGACCCATTTGGTTCCTCCTAACCAGCAGGTCTGTGCATTGTCTTTTATTATTTTTATTTATGCGGTTTGGTTCTTGACTTTCACACTCTTATCTGTTCTTGTGTTGTGTCATTCTCACTGCTGTTGCTGCTATGATATGATATCGGAATTACTTTCCTTCTGGGATCAACAGTGGTTTATCTTATCTCATCTTATCGTGAGAGTGATCGACGTGAATGTGTAACCCCAAGGCGCCGTCCTCGCTGTCAGGAAAGACAGCGAAGGCTTTGGATTGAATAAACTCCCTTTTCTCAAGATTCAGGGGTTCTTGAATCATTGTTGCATATTCCATATGCCAATATGGAAAAGGAACCAGAACATAACAATGAACTATTATTAATATTAATAATAACACCCTGAGCTGGTAGAACGGAGTTCTCCGTTCAATCAATTAGTAATGCACAGTGCTCAGGACGGAGATTGATAAAAAAGGACAGAGATTATCGATATCAGAACTGATCGCATCGCTCCACAGGCTGGGAGCGTGCATTATTATTTCTAGTCGTAGGATACAGGAATTCCACCTTTATCTACCGTGTTAGAATAAATGGGATGTGAATGTTGAGGAATGTTTAGGAGCATGTCTGTCCCATTGTTAATGGACAGGTGATAATGGGTTAGGGTGTGTAACCCTATTGCTGAATGGATCGACCAAACAATTTGCATGTGATCCTTTTAGTGTGATAAGTAGAGTGCATATAGCCTACTCCTACAGTATTGTGTGAATGGAGTGGAACATGTATATACAGGATTGGGAATCATTTGCATTTAAATTATTTAGACTGGGAAATAATTAGCATCCCTGTGACAACATCTGATAGGTGACAAAATAACTTGTCACATTCCTAATCCTAAATTCACCGCACCCACTGCACACAGCAATAGTCATTGTATGAAGTCATTCTCTCATGGTCAAATAGACATTTCACACATGCATGTTTAAAGGGCTTACTTCAGCCATTTTGCAACAATATCTTTCCTGGGGGGTTTATGTGGGAAATGTGTGTTTTTAGACATTTTAGTATTTCAAAGTGTCTGTGATGTCATGGACACTGGTCTCACTGCTGGATTACTACAATGACCATAATGCTTTGCTGCACTTGTGGAGAGAGAGAGGGCTGTCTTTTTGAGACAACATGTACTTCAGGAAGGAAGTGAGACCCGTGTCCATCATTGGCACTTTGGAATACTAAAATATCTAAAAACACGTATTACACACAAAAAGTGTTTCTTGTTTCCCAAACAACTTAAAATAAGATACAAAAGATGCAAAACGGGTGAAATTGCCCTTTAAACGCAAGACGGGCTCGATTTTCTCTCCATGCTTATTTTCCAGTTAGTCTTGATATGATGGACTATTGAGTCCATCATATCAAGTTAAACTACATGTCCAGAACATGTCAAAACTACTACAGCTACTTTCTTCCTATTTTGATGAAAGGTGGAACATTTACAATATATTCTCAGCTTCTAGATCGGCCATTTTCATCATCTACAACACATTATAAAATAGGGCTTGAGAGGATCAATCGTGAATTTATCCTATACAAAATATATAATGTATATAATTTATAATATATAATAATGGACTCAGAACTTTAACAGTCACAATATCACCATCAAAGTCAGAGTAAATGTTTTATTTCCAACAGATGTTTTATGTAACAGATTCTGATGACTCAGAATGCTGAATGTCTTCAGAAATATAAAGAAAGTTGAACATCAGTTCTTAAATCTTAACACTGGGTCGCTGTGTGTCAAATAATGCCATTGTAAAAACTGTACTATACTGGTCTATAAAGCATGGTTTGGGGCATCTGATCGTGTGTTATATCATCAACTATTCATACCTCTATGGTCATTTGGGAAAGATTTGCTTTATGATCCTAGAAAAAAAAGATAGTATTCAGTTCAATGTGTCATATATCTGGAACAAACTCCCTGAAAACTGCAGCTCTGCAATAACTCTGTTATATAAAATCCTTTCATTGAGAATTTTTATTCTACACTGACAATGTATATAATTCATTTAAATTATCTTCATTTCGGTTCAAATCCAGGGTAGATTAGGAAAGTTACATAACGCTGCTGTACCTTTAGATTTTGTTGTGAGCAGTGATTGGCCCGTTTAGTTCTTGGTGTGTCCCCGCCCCACTCACTCTGATTGGCCCACTGTTAGTATTTAACAAGAGCTTGGTCTGCTTTGTGTCACTTTAATCTCTGCTAGTTGTTAAGAGCTGAACTTCTCCTCTCTGCACTAGCTGAAGCATTTAGTCTTTGTTTTGGTTCTACTTTACTACATACTTTTATAATATTTTTGCTCAATTTAAAAATCTATTTGGGTTTTGAGTTATGGCTTTACTACAAACATTGAAGTCCTTGGTCAACCAGAGACTATCTGCTGCTGCTGAAGAGATATTTGGAGTCGTTGGAAGAATTCTAACAGAGTACGAGGATGAAGCTTGCCACATCAAGCAAGAAACTGACCGCCAACGCAGACTACTGGATATGGTTTTACAACCAATAGTCAAGCTACACAGAACAGGTTGGTAAAACCTTTACTACGTTAACTGTTACTGGCTTGAACATGTTTGAACACAACTGCATCAATCCAGTCTCTGTGGATATACCAGATAGCAATAGGTTGTAGCTAATGAGAAATTATATTTGAGAAACAAGGAGAGGCTTGTTTTAGAAATTAAGCATCGCTGAGGTAAGAAACCATCAATTGTGTGACACTTCACACTGGAATAAAAAAAACATTAGGACAGATATGGACCTAACAGTAGAAATGTCATGTTCAAACATGTAATAATGTGTTTCTCTTCTCTATCTTGTCTAGACTCCATACACCTCCTTGTATGTAAAGAGGAGGTATTCACTGGGCAGCAGCAGAGAACGTCTAGTCTGGTCCAGGAGGATCGAGAGCCTCCACAGATTAAAGTCGAACAGGAGGAGATAACCTCCAGTCTGGTCCAGGAGGAACCAGCGACTCCACAGATTAAAGTCGAACAGGAGGAGATAACCTCCAGTCTGGTCCAGGAGGAACCAGAGTCTCCACAGATTAAAGAAGAACAGGAGGAGCTAACCTCCAGTCTGATCAAAGAGGAACCAGCGTCTCCAAAGATTAAAGAGGAACACGATGAGCTACTTCAAAGATCAGAGGAGGATGGTGGATCAACAGAGACATTACTATCAGTGAAACACGAAGATGGTGATGAAAACATACAAATAGAACCTGTAGCCAGCACCTCATCTCAACAAATGACAACACAAGCTGATGTAGAGGTCAATGGAACATCACAACCAACTAGTCAGCTCCTCTCTTCACACTGTTCTGAATCTGACATCACTGAAGACAGTGATGAGTGGGATGAGACCATGGATGGACAGTCAAGTTTAAACACAGTGAAATCACACAATATACAACACATGGGAGGAAATAGTTTGTCTTTGAGCACAGGCTTTAGTCAAAAGGATAATCTAAAAATACACATGAGGACTCACACAGGGGAAAAGCCCTTAACGTGTACAGTTTGTGGCAAGGCCTGTAGTAGAACGAGTAATCTAAAACGACACATGATGACTCACACAGGGGAAAAGCCCTTTACGTGTACAGTTTGTAGCAAGGGCTGTAGTCAAAAGCGTAATCTAAAATTACACATGTTGACTCACACAGGGGAAAAGCCCTTTACGTGTACAGTTTGTGGCAAGGGCTGTAGTCAAACGAGTGATCTAAAACGACACATGATGACTCACACAGGGGAAAAGCCCTTTACGTGTACAGTTTGTGGCATGGGCTGCCGTCACACTGGGGAGTTAAAAATACACATGAGGACTCATACAGGGGAAAAACCCTTTACGTGTACAGTTTGTGGCACAGGCTTTGGTCGAAAGGATAATCTAAAATTACACATGGTGATTCACACAGGGGAAAAGCCATTTACGTGTACAGTTTGTGGCATGGGCTGCCGTCACACTGGGGAGTTAAAAGTACACATGAGGACTCATACAGGGGAAAAACCCTTTGAGTGTAAAATTTGCAAAAAGGGCTTTACCCAGAGTGGTAATCTAGAAAAACACATGAAGATACACAAAGAGGAAAAAGCTGTAAATGATGAGTGCTAATGAGAGGGGCGCTATCCCCTCCTTTTGGCTTGTGATTGACTGATCACCCCATAGTGATGATTGGCTGAGCAAAGTATATATTGAAGATAAAAGTGAGGGCAGGAATTTGAAGACGCCAAAACATATTGTGTTGATTTTATAGCTTGAGATTAAAATGTCATATTCATTATTATTCATACACTAGTGTTGCAATTGTACCTAGTATATTTTAATCACTTAGTTGTATAATTTGTTTAGATTTTCTTTATAGAATAGTTGTCTTCATAGAATGCATTCTAACAGAAAATATGTACTATGCCATACCTGTAAGAAAACTGTCTGTAAATTATTATTTTTCTAATAAAGGGTTGACAGCTAAAGATCCTTGTGTTCATTATAAGAAGCTAATCACATCACATGTGTTTCAGTCACCTCCCTTAAGTATGGACGCCTTGTACTGTGAACAATACAGTGACAAGAACAGCTTAATTTTATATCCTTCATACCAAACTATTACTATAAGGAACATGATATGAGTATTAATTAAATGAAACAATCTACACATATTTTACTTGAACTTTCTACATTGAACATGAAATGAGTAAGTCCTAATGTTACAGAGTGCATACTGTCCATTGTACTTAACCTGTGACTACATGTAGATCTAGCGTAAAATAAGAAATGCTTCATGTTCTAACATGTGTGTGTAAGGGTGGTGACACATCCCATAGTCATACTGTGATGATGGTTAAAACTATGACAAAATAATAGTAGTTGTGGACGTGAGTTTATGTTATCTGACAATTGGTATGAATGAAACATACCAATTTGTACTCTCTCTGAGTTACAGACCAACAATTAGATTTGGGTGAGTGAGAGAGAACCCCATGGTTGTCCGACTACAGGAAAGCACTTTGATCTAATGTCTGTCCCATTGTTAATGGACAGGTGATAATGGGTTAGGGTGTGTAACCCTATTGCTGAATGGATCGACCAACCAATTTGCATGTGATCCTTTTAGTGGCAAACGAGTGATCTAAAACGTCACATGATGATTCACACAGGGGAAAAGCCCTTTACGTGTACAGTTTGTGGCAAGGGCTGCCGTCACACTGGGGAGTTAAAAGTACACATGAGGACTCATACAGGGGAAAAACCCTTTGAGTGTAAAATTTGCAAAAAGGGCTTTACCCAGACTGGTAGTCTAAAAAAACACATGAAGACACACAAAGAGGAAAAAGCTGTAAATGAGAGTGGCACTATCCCCTACTTTTGGCTTGTGATTGGCTGATCACCCCATAGTGATGATTGGCTGAGCAAAGTATAAATAGTGAGATAAAAGTGAGGGCAGGAATTTGAAGACGCCAAAACATAGTGTTGATTTTATAGATTGAGATTAAAATGTCATATTCATTATTATTCATACACTAGTGGTGCAATTGTACCTAGTATATTTTAATCACTTAGTTGTATAATTTGTTTAGATTTTCTTTATAGAGTAGTTGTCTTCATAGAATGCATTGTAACAGAAAATATGTACTATGCCATACCTGTAAGAAAACTGTCTGTAAATTCTTATTTTTCTAATAAAGGGTTGACAAAAGATCCTTGTGTTCATTATAAGAAGCTAATCACATCACATGTGTTTCAGTCACCTCCCTTAAGTATGGACGCCTTGTACTGTGAACAATACAGTGACAAGAACAGCTTAATTTTATATCCTTCATACCAAACTATTACTATAAGGAACATGATATGAGTATTAATTAAATGAAACAATCTACACATATTTTACTTGAACTTTCTACATTGAACATGAAATGAGTAAGTCCTAATGTTACAGAGTGCATACTGTCCATTGTACTTAACCTGTGACTACATGTAGATCTAGCGTAAAATAAGAAATGCTTCATGTTCTAACATGTGCATGTAAGGGTGGTGACACATCCCATAGTCATACTGTGATGATGGTTAAAACTATGACAAAATAATAGTAGTTGTGGACGTGAGTTTATGTTATCTGACAATTGGTATGAATGAAACATACCAATTTGTACTCTCTCTGAGTTACAGACCAACAATTAGATTTGGGTGAGTGAGAGAGAACCCCATGGTTGTCCGACTACAGGAAAGCACTTTGATCTAATGTCTGTCCCATTGTTAATGGACAGGTGATAATGGGTTAGGGTGTGTAACCCTATTGCTGAATGGATCGACCAACCAATTTGCATGTGATCCTTTTAGTGTGATAAGTAGAGTGCATATAGCCTACTCCTACAGTATTGTGTGAATGGAGTGGAACATGTATATACAGGATTGGGAATCATTTGCATTTAAATGATTTAAACTGGGAAATACTTAGCATCCCTGTGACAACATCTGATAGGTGACAAAAGCAATTTGAGCTTTTTGTCACATTCCTAATCCTAAATTCACCGCACCCACTGCACACAGCAATAGTCATTGTATGAAGTCATTCTCTCATGGTCAAATAGACATTTCACACATGCATGTTTAAAGGGCCTACTTCAACCCTTTTGCAACCATATCTTTCCTGGGGGGTTTATGTGGGAAATGTGTGTTTTTAGACATTTTAGTATTTCAAAGTGTCTGTGATGTCATGGACACTGGTCTCACTGCTGGATTACTACAATGACCATAATGCTTTGCTGCACTTGTGGAGAGGGAGAGGGCTGTCTTTTTGAGACAACATGTACTTCAGGAAGGAAGTGAGACCAGTGTCCATGACATCATTGGCACTTTGAAATGCTAAAATATCTAAAAACATGTATTACACACAAAAAGTGTTTCTTGTTTCCCAAACAACTTAAAATAAGATACGGTTGCAAAAGGGGTGAAATTGCCCAACAGGCTCGATTTTCTCTCCATGCTTATTTTCCAGTTAGTCTTGATATGATTGACTATTGAGTCCATCATATCAAGTTAAAACTACATGTCCAGAACATGTCAAAACTACTACAGCTACTTTCTTCCTATTTTGATGAAGGTGGAACATTTAAAATATATTCTCAGCTTCTAGATCGGCTATTTTCATCATCTACAACACATTATAAAATAGGGCTTGAGAGGATCAATCGTGAATTTATCCTGTACAAAATAATATATAATTTAAGTATATTTCCATGCAAGATATGTATATTTTGGGGTCAAGTTGAAAAGGTTTGGGAAATCAGAAGTGGACAAACATGATGGACCATTGAGCCAGATAATGGACTCAGAACTTTAACAGTCACAATATCACCATCAAAGTCAGATTAAATGTTTTATTTCCAACAGATGTTTTATGTAACAGAGTCTGATGACTCAGAATGCTGAATGTCTTCAGAAATATAAAGAAAGTTGAACATCAGTTCTTAAGTCTTAACACTGGGTCGCTGTGTGTCAAATAATGTAATTGTAAAAACTGTACTATACTGGTCTATAAAGCATGGTTTGGGGCATCTGATCGTGTGTTATATCATCAACTATTCATACCTCTATGGTCATTTGGGAAAGATTTGCTTTATGATCCTAAAAAAAAAAGATAGTATTCAGTTCAATGTGTCATATATCTGGAACAAACTTCCTGAAAACTGCAGCTCTGCAACAACTACACTTCTACACTGACAATGTATATAATTCATTTAAATTATTTTCATTTCCGTTCAAATCCAGGGTAGATTAGGAAAGTTACATAACGCTGCTGTACCTTTAGATGTTGTTGTGAGCAGTGATTGGCCCGTTTAGTTCTTGGTGTGTCCCGCCCCACTCACTCTGATTGGCCCACTGTTAGTATTTAACAAGAGCTTGGTCTGCTTTGTGTCACTTTAATCTCTGCTAGTTGTTAAGAGCTGAACTTCTCCTCTCTGCACTAGCTGAAGCATTTAGTCTTTGTTTTGGTTCTACTTTACTACATACTTTTATAATATTTTCGCTCAATTAAAAAATCTATTTGGGTTTTGAGTTATGGCTTTACTACAAACATTGAAGTCCTTGGTCAACCAGAGACTATCTGCTGCTGCTGAAGAGATATTTGGGGTCGTTGGAAGAATTCTAACAGAGTACGAGGATGAAGCTTTCCACATCAAGCAAGAAACTGACCGCCAACGTAGACTACTGGATATGGTTTTACAACCAATAGTCAAGCTACACAGAACAGGTTGGTAAAACCTTTACTACGTTAACTGTTACAGGCTTGAACATGTTTGAACACAACTGCATCAATCCAGTCTCTGTGGATATACCAGATAGCAATAGGTTGTAGCTAATGAGAAATTATATTTGAGAAACAAGGAGAGACTTGTTTTAGAAATTAAGCATTGTTGAGGTAAGAAACAATCAATTGTGTGACACTTCACACTGGAATCAAAACAACATTAGGACAGATATGGAACTAACAGCAGATGTGTCATGTTCAAACATGTAATAATGTGTTTCTCTTCTCTATCTTGTCTAGACTCCATACACCTCCTTGTGTGTAAAGAGGAGGTATTCACTGAGCAGCAGCAGAGAACCTCTAGTCTGGTCCAGGAGGATCCAGAGCCTCCACAGATTAAAGTCGAACAGGAGGAGATAACCTCCAGTCTGGTCCAGGAGGAACCAGAATCTCCACAGATTAAAGTCGAACAGGAGGAGAGCATATCCAGCCTGGTCCAGGAGGAACCAGCGACTCCACAGATTAAAGAAGAACATGAGGAACATGAGATAACCTCCAGTCTGATCAAGGAGGAAGCAGCGTCTCCACAGATTAAAGAGGAACACGATGAGCTACTTCAAAGATCAGAGGAGGATGGTGGATCAACAGAGACTTTACTATCAGTGAAACACGAAGATGATGATGATGATGAAAACATACAAATAGAACCTGTAGCCAGCACCTCATCTCAACAAATGACAACACAAGCTGATGTAGAGGACTGTGGAACATCACAACTAACTAGTGATGATCAGCTCCTCTCTTCACACTGTTCTGAATCTGACATCACTGAAGTCAGTGATGAGTGGGATGAGACCATGGATGGCCAGTCAAGTTTAAACACAGTGAAATCACACAATACACAACACATGGGAGGAAATAGTTTGTCTTTGAGCACAGGCTTTAGTCGAAAGGATAATCTAAAAATACACATGAGGACTCACACAGGGGAAAAGCTCTTAACGTGTACAGTTTGTGGCAAGGCCTGTAGTAGAACGAGTCATCTAAAACGACACATGATGACTCACACAGGGGAAAAGCCCTTTACGTGTACAGTTTGTGGCAAGGGCTGTAATCAAAATGGTAATCTAAAATTACACATGTTGTCTCACACAGAGGAAAAGCCCATTACGTGTAAAGTTTGTGGCATGGGCTGCAGTCAAAAGGGTAGTCTAAAAGTACACATGAGGACTCACACAGGGGAAAAGCCCTTTACGTGTACAGTTTGTGGCAAGAGCTGTAGTCAAACAAGTGATCTAAAACGACACATGATGACTCACACAGGGGAAAAGCCCTTTATGTGTAAAGTTTGTGGCAAGGGCTGTAGTCACATGGGTAATCTAAAATTACACATGAGGACTCACACAGGGGAAAAGCCCTTAACGTGTACAGTTTGTGGCAAGAGCTGTATTCAAACGAGTAATCTAAAACGACACATGAGGACTCACACAGGGGAAAAGCCCTTTACGTGTACAGTTTGTGGCAAGAGCTGTATTCAAACGAGTGATCTAAAACGACACATGATGACTCACACAGGGGAAAAGCCCTTTACGTGTACAGTTTGTGGCACAGGCTTTAGTCGAAAGGATACTCTAAAATTACACATGAGGACTCATACAGGGGAAAAAACCATTTACGTGTACAGTTTGTGAAAAAGGCTATAATCTGAATCGGAATCTAAAAACACACATGAAGATGTGTCATAAAGAGGAAAAAGCTGTTAAATGATGAGTGTTTTCTTTTCTTCAAATAAGGCATTATCTTGACACTTAATGTCAATTATTCAGTTTAGTCCAGCTAGATACATTAAACATGATGTACTATACATCAATTGTTTTAATACATTTTCAACTTGCATAATGACCTGCCGATATTGATATAACAATATGAGAAGCAGTGTTTGCCCACATTCTTCAGCAATACAAATGTCACATTCATTAATATTCACAGACTAGTGGTGCAATTTTAACTTGTCTCTGTGTTGAGTTGACTAACATAATTATCATCATACTGTATTCCAATGACTTAGTTTGATTATATGTTTAGATTCTCTGTATTATGTTGTCTTCATAAAATTGTAACAGAAGATATTTACTCTGTAAAAAAGACTGTCCGCAATTTCTTCTTTTTCAAATAAAGGATTGACAGCTACACACCCTTTGTGTGTTTATTACAGAAACCTCATCACAACACATGTGCTTCACCTTCAACTTGTACTGTGAACAATACAGTGACAAGAACTGCTTCATTTTACATCCTGCATGCCAAACTATTACTATAAGGAACATGATAGGAGTATTAATTCAATTAAAAAGTCTACACATCTTTAACTTTAACTTTCTACATTGAACATGGCAGGAGTACGTATTAATGTTTCAGAGTGTATACTGTCCATTGTACATAGCCTGTAACTGTGACTACATGTAGATCTAGCGTATAATAAGAAATGCTTCATTTTCTAACAATTGTGTGCAAGGATGGTGACACATCCCTTAGTCATACTGTGATGATGGTTAAAACTATGACAAAATAATAGTAGTTGTGGACGTGAGTTGATATGTTATCTGACAATTGGTATGAATGAAACATACCAATTTGTACTCTCTCTGAGTTACAGACCCATTTGGTTCCTCCTAACCAGCAGGTCTGTGCATTGTCTTTTATTATTTGTATTTATGTGGTTTGGTTCTTGACTTTTACACTCTTATCTGTTCTTGTGTTGTGTCATTCTCACTGCTGTTGCTGCTATGATATGATATCTGAATTATTTTCCTTCTGGGATCAACAGTGGTTTATCTTATCTCATCTTATCGTGAGAGTGATCGACGTGAATGTGTAACCCCAAGGCGCCGTCCTCGCTGTCAGGAAAGACAGCGAAGGCTTTGGATTGAATAAACTCCCTTTTCTCAAGGTTCAGGGGTTCTTCATTGTTGCATATTCCATATGGAAAAGGAACCAGAACATAAAAATGAACTATTATTAATATTAATAATAACACCCTGAGCAGGTAGGACGGAGTTCTCCGTTCAATCAATTAGTAATGCCCAGTGCTCAGGACGGAGATTGATAAAAAAGGACAGAGATTATTGATATCAGAACCGATCGCATCACTCCACAGGCTGGGAGCGTGCATTATTATTTCTAGTCGTAGGATACAGGAATTCCACCTTTATCTACCGTGTTAGAATAAATGGGATGTGAATGTTGTGGAATGTTTAGGAGCATATCTGTCCCATTGTTAATGGACAGGTGATGATGGGTTAGGGTGTGTAACCCTATTGCTGAATGGATCGACCAACCAATTTGCATGTGATCCTTTTAGTGTGACAAGTAGAGTGCATATAGCCTACTCCTACAGTATTGTGTGAATGGAGTGGAACATGTATATACAGGATTGGGAATCATTTGCATTTAAATGATTTAAACTGGGAAATACATCCCTGTGACAACATCTGATAGGTGACAAAAGCAATTTGAGCTTTTTGTCACATTCCTAATCCTAAATTCACCGCACCCACTGCACACAGCAATAGTCATTGTATGAAGTAATTCTCTCATGGTCAAATATACATTTCACACATGCATGTTTAAAGGGCTTACTTCAGCCCTTTTGCAACCATATCTTTCCTGGGGGTTTATGTGGGAAATGTGTGTTTTTAGACATTTTAGTATTTCAAAGTGTCTGTGATGTCATGGACACTGGTCTCACTGATAATTACTACAATGACCATAATGCTTTGCTGCACTTGTGGAGAGGGCTGTCTTTTTGAGACAACATGTACTTCAGGAAGGAAGTGAGACCAGTGTCCATGACATCATTGGCACTTTGAAATACTAAAATATCTAAAAATACGTATTACACACGAAAAAGTGTTTCTTGTTTCCCAAACAACTTAAAATAAGATACGGTTGCAAAAGGGGTGAAATTGCCCTTTAAACGCAAGACGGGCTCGATTTTCTCTCCATGCTTATTTTCCAGTTAGTCTTGATATGATGGACTATTGAGTCCATCATATCAAGTTAAAACTACATGTCCAGAACATGTCAAAACTACTACAGCTACTTTCTTCCTATTTTGATGAAAGGTGGAACATTTACAATATATTCTCAGCTTCTAGATCGGCTATTTTCATCATCTACAACACATTATAAAATAGGGCTTGATAGGATCAATCGTGAATTTATTTATATTTTTTATATATAATATATATTATTATTATTATTACTATTAATATTTTTAAAGTATATTTCCATGCAAGATATGTATATTTTGGTGTCAAGCTGAAAAGGTTTGGGAAAGTGGACAAACATGATGGACCATTGAGCCAGTTAATGCTGTACCTTTAGATTTTGTTGTGAGCAGTGATTGGCCCGTTTAGTTCTTGGTGAGTCCCGCCCCACTCACTCTGATTGGCCCACTGTTAGTATTTAATAAGAGCTTTGTCTGCTTTGTGTCACTTTAATCTCTGCTAGTTGTTAAGAGCTGAACTTCTCCTCTCTGCACTAGCTGAAGCATTTAGTCTTTGTTTTGGTTACTACTTTACTACATACTTTTATAATATTTTCGCTCAATTTAAAAAACCTATTTGGGTTTTGAGTTATGGCTTTACTACAAACATTGAAGTCCTTGGTCAACCAGAGACTATCTGCTGCTGCTGAAGAGATATTTGGAGTCATTGGAAGAATTCTAACAGAGTATGAGGATGAAGCTTTCCACATCAAGCAAGAAACTGACCGCCAACGCAGACTACTGGATATGGTTTTACAACCAATAGTCAAGCTACACAGAACAGGTTGGTAAAACCTTTACTACGTTAACTGTTACAGGCTTGAACATGTTTGAACACAACTGCATCAATCCAGTCTCTGTGGATATACCAGATAGCAATAGGTTGTAGCTAATGAGAATTTATATTTGAGAAACAAGGAGAGGCTTGTTTTAGAAATGAAGCATCGCTGAGGTAAGAAACAATCAATTGTGTGACACTTCACACTGGAATCAAAACTACATTAGGACAGATATGGAACTAACAGCAGAAGTGTCATGTTCAAACATGTAATAATGTGTTTATCTTCTCTATCTTATGTCTAGACTCCATACACCTCCTTGTGTGTAAAGAGGAGGTATTCACTGAGCAGCAGCAGAGAACCTCTAGTCTGGTCCAGGAGGATCCAGAGCCTACACAGATTAAAGTCGAACAGGAGGAGATAACCTCCAGTCTGGTCCAGGAGGAACCAGAATCTCCACAGATTAAACAAGAACATGAGGAGAGAACCTCCAGTCTGATCAAAGAGGAACCAGAGTCTCCACAGATTAAAGAAGAACAGGAGGAGAGAATATCCAGTCTGGTCCAGGAGGAACCAGCGACTCCACAAATTAAAGAAGAACATGAGGAGAGAACCTCCAGTCTGATCAAAGAGGAACCAGAGTCTCCACAGATTAAAGAAGAACAGGAGGAGATAACCTCCAGTCTGGTCCAGGAGGAACCAGAATCTCCACAGATTAAACAAGAACATGAGGAGAGAACCTCCAGTCTGATCAAAGAGGAACCAGAGTCTCCACAGATTAAAGAAGAACAGGAGGAGAGAACCTCCAGTCTGATCAAAGAGGAACCAGCGTCTCCACAGATTAAAGAGGAACATGATGAGCTACTTCAAAGATCAGAGGAGGATGGTGGATCAACAGAGACATTACTATCAGTGAAACACGAAGATGGTGATGAAAACATACAAATAGAACCTGTAGCCAGCACCTCATCTCAACAAATGACAACACAAGCTGATGTAGAGGACTGTGGAACATCACAACCAACTAGTCAGCTCCTCTCTTCACACTGTTCTGAATCTGACATCACTGAAGACAGTGATGAGTGGGATGAGACCATGGATGGCCAGTCAAGTTTAAACACAGTGAAATCACACAATACACAACACATGGGAGGAAATAGTTTGTCTTTGAGCACAGGCTTTAGTCAAAAGGATAATCTAAAAATACACACAAGGACTCACACAGGGGAAAAGCCCTTAACGTGTACAGTTTGTGGCAAGGGCTGTAGTCAAACGAGTTATCTAAAACGACACATGATGACTCACACAGGGGAAAAGCCATTTGTTTGTACAGTGTGTGACAAAGGCTTTCATCTAAAGACTGATCTAAAACGACACATGATGACTCACACAGGGGAAAAGCCCTTTACGTGTACAGTTTGTGGCAAGGGCTGTAGTCACAAGGGTAATCTAAAATTGCACATGATGACTCACACAGGGGAAAAGCCATTTGTTTGTACAGTGTGTGACAAAGGCTTTCATCTAAAGACTAATCTAAAATCACACATGAGGACTCACACAGGGGAAAAGCCCTTTACGTGTACAGTTTGTGGCAAGGGCTGTAGTCAAGCGAGTGATCTACAACGACACATGATGACTCACACAGGGGAAAAGCCCTTTACGTGTACAGTTTGTGGCATGGGCTGCAGTCAAAAGGGTAGTCTAAAAGTACACATGAGGACTCACACAGGGGTAAAACCCGTTACGTGTACAGTTTGTGGCACAGGCTTTAGTCGAAAGGGTAATCTAAAATTAGACATGAGGACTCATACAGGGGAAAAACCATTTACGTGTACAATTTGTGAAAAAGGCTTTAGTCTGAATTGCAATCTAAAAACACACATGAAGATGTGTCATGAAGAGGAAAAAGCTGTTAAATGATGAGTGTTTTCTTTTCTTCAAATAAGGCATCATCTTGAGACTTATGTCAATTATTCAGTTTAGTCCAGCTAGATACATTAAACATGATGTACTATACATCAATTGTTTTAATACATTTTCAACTTGCATAATGACCTGCCGATATTGATATAACAATATGAGAAGCAGTGTTTGCCCACATTCTTCAGCAATACAAATGACTCACACAGGGGAAAAGCCCTTTACGTGTAACGGTTTGTGGCAAGGGCTGTAGTCAAAAGCGTAATCTAAAATTACACATGACTCACACAGGGGAAAAACCCATTACATGTACAGTTTGTGGCAAGGGCTGTAGTCAACCAAGTGATCTAAAACAACACATGATGACTCACACAGGGGAAAAGCCATTTGTTTGTACAGTGTGTGACATAGGCTTTCATCTAAAGACTAATCTAAAACGACACATGATGACTCACACATCGGAAAAGCCCTTTACGTGTACAGTTTGTGGCAAGGGCTGTAGTCAAACGAGTGATCTAAAACGACACATGACTCACACAGGGGAAAAGCCATTTGTTTGTACAGTTTGTGGCAAGGGCTGTAGTCAAAAGCGTAATCTAAAATTACACATGATGACTCACACAGGGGAAAAGCCCTTTACGTGTACAGTTTGTGGCATGGGCTGCAGTCAAAAGGGTAGTCTAAAAGTACACATGTTGACTCACACAGGGGAAAAACCATTTACGTGTACAGTTTGTGACAAAGGCTTTAGTCAAAGGAGTAGTCTAAAATTACACGAGGAGTTATACAGGGGAAAAACCATTTACGTGTACAGTTTGTGAAAAAGGCTTTAGTCTGAATTGCAATCTAAAAACACACATGAAGATGTGTCATGAAGAGGAAAAAGCTGTTAAATGATGAGTGTTTTATTTTCTTCAAATAAGGCATTATCTATTCAGTTTAGTCCAGCTAGATACATTAAACATGATGTACTATACATCAATTGTTTTAATACATTTTCAACTTGCATAATGACCTGCCGATATTGATATAACAATATGAGAAGCAGTGTTTGCCCACATTCTTCAGCAATACAAATGTCACATTCATTAATATTCACGGACTAGTGGTGCAATTGTAACTTGTCTCTGTGTTGACTAACATAGTTATCATCATACTGTATTCCAATGACTTAGTTTGATTATATTCTCTGTATTATGTTGTCTTCATAAAATTGTAACAGAAGATATTTACTCTGTAAAAAAGACTGTCCGCAATTTCTTCTTTTTCAAATAAAGGATTGACAGCTACACACCCTTTGTGTGTTTATTACAGAAAGCTCATCACAACACATGTGCTTCACCTTCAACTTGTACTGTGAACAATACAGTGACAAGAACTGCTTCATTTTACATCCTGCATGCCAGACTATTACTATAAGGAACATGATAGGAGTATTAATTAAATTAAAGTCTACACATCTTTGACTTGAACTTTCTACATTGAACATGGCAGGAGTACGTATTAATGTTTCAGAGTGTATACTGTCCATTGTACATAGCCTGTAACTGTGACTACATGTAGATCTAGCGTATAATGAGAAATGCTTCATTTTCTAACAATTGTGTGCAAGGATGGTGACACATCCCGTGGTCATACTGTGATGGTTAAAACTATGACAAAATAATAGTTGTGGACGTGAGTTGATATGTTATCTGACAATTGGTATGAATGAAACATACCAATTTGTACTCTCTCTGAGTTACAGACCCATTTGGTTCCTCCTAACCAGCAGGTCTGTGCATTGTCTTTTATTATTTTTATTTATGTGGTTTGGTTCTTGACTTTCACACTCTTATCTGTTCTTGTGTTGTGTCATTCTCACTGCTGTTGCTGCTATGATATGATATCGGAATTATTTTCCTTCTGGGATCAACAGTGGTTTATCTTATCTCATCTTATCGTGAGAGTGATCGACGTGAATGTGTAACCCCAAGGCGCCGTCCTCGCTGTCAGGAAAGACAGCGAAGGCTTTGGATTGAATAAACTCCCTTTTCTCAAGGTTCAGGGGTTCTTCATTGTTGCATATTCCATATGGAAAAGGAACCAGAACATAAAAATGAACTATTATTAATATTAATAATAACACCCTGAGCAGGTAGGACGGAGTTCTCCGTTCAATCAATTAGTAATGCCCAGTGCTCAGGACGGAGATTGATAAAAAAGGACAGAGATTATTGATATCAGAACCGATCGCATCACTCCACAGGCTGGGAGCGTGCATTATTATTTCTAGTCGTAGGATACAGGAATTCCACCTTTATCTACCGTGTTAGAATAAATGGGATGTGAATGTTGTGGAATGTTTAGGAGCATATCTGTCCCATTGTTAATGGACAGGTGATGATGGGTTAGGGTGTGTAACCCTATTGCTGAATGGATCGACCAACCAATTTGCATGTGATCCTTTTAGTGTGACAAGTAGAGTGCATATAGCCTACTCCTACATTATTGTGTGAATGGAGTGGAACATGTATATACAGGATTGGGAATCATTTGCATTTAAATGATTTAAACTGGGAAATACATCCCTGTGACAACATCTGATAGGTGACAAAAGCAATTTGAGCTTTTTGTCACATTCCTAATCCTAAATTCACCGCACCCACTGCACACAGCAATAGTCATTGTATGAAGTCATTCTCTCATGGTCAAATATACATTTCACACATGCATGTTTAAAGGGCTTACTTCAGCCCTTTTGCAACCATATCTTTCCTGGGGGTTTATGTGGGAAATGTGTGTTTTTAGACATTTTAGTATTTCAAAGTGTCTGTGATGTCATGGACACTGGTCTCACTGATAATTACTACAATGACCATAATGCTTTGCTGCACTTGTGGAGAGGGCTGTCTTTTTGAGACAACATGTACTTCAGGAAGGAAGTGAGACCAGTGTCCATGACATCATTGGCACTTTGAAATACTAAAATATCTAAAAATACGTATTACACACGAAAAAGTGTTTCTTGTTTCCCAAACAACTTAAAATAAGATACGGTTGCAAAAGGGGTGAAATTGCCCTTTAAACGCAAGACGGGCTCGATTTTCTCTCCATGCTTATTTTCCAGTTAGTCTTGATATGATGGACTATTGAGTCCATCATATCAAGTTAAAACTACATGTCCAGAACATGTCAAAACTACTACAGCTACTTTCTTCCTATTTTGATGAAAGGTGGAACATTTACAATATATTCTCAGCTTCTAGATCGGCTATTTTCATCATCTACAACACATTATAAAATAGGGCTTGATAGGATCAATCGTGAATTTATTTATATTTTTTATATATAATATATATTATTATTATTATTACTATTAATATTTTTAAAGTATATTTCCATGCAAGATATGTATATTTTGGTGTCAAGCTGAAAAGGTTTGGGAAAGTGGACAAACATGATGGACCATTGAGCCAGTTAATGCTGTACCTTTAGATTTTGTTGTGAGCAGTGATTGGCCCGTTTAGTTCTTGGTGAGTCCCGCCCCACTCACTCTGATTGGCCCACTGTTAGTATTTAATAAGAGCTTTGTCTGCTTTGTGTCACTTTAATCTCTGCTAGTTGTTAAGAGCTGAACTTCTCCTCTCTGCACTAGCTGAAGCATTTAGTCTTTGTTTTGGTTACTACTTTACTACATACTTTTATAATATTTTCGCTCAATTTAAAAAACCTATTTGGGTTTTGAGTTATGGCTTTACTACAAACATTGAAGTCCTTGGTCAACCAGAGACTATCTGCTGCTGCTGAAGAGATATTTGGAGTCATTGGAAGAATTCTAACAGAGTATGAGGATGAAGCTTTCCACATCAAGCAAGAAACTGACCGCCAACGCAGACTACTGGATATGGTTTTACAACCAATAGTCAAGCTACACAGAACAGGTTGGTAAAACCTTTACTACGTTAACTGTTACAGGCTTGAACATGTTTGAACACAACTGCATCAATCCAGTCTCTGTGGATATACCAGATAGCAATAGGTTGTAGCTAATGAGAATTTATATTTGAGAAACAAGGAGAGGCTTGTTTTAGAAATGAAGCATCGCTGAGGTAAGAAACAATCAATTGTGTGACACTTCACACTGGAATCAAAACTACATTAGGACAGATATGGAACTAACAGCAGAAGTGTCATGTTCAAACATGTAATAATGTGTTTATCTTCTCTATCTTATGTCTAGACTCCATACACCTCCTTGTGTGTAAAGAGGAGGTATTCACTGAGCAGCAGCAGAGAACCTCTAGTCTGGTCCAGGAGGATCCAGAGCCTACACAGATTAAAGTCGAACAGGAGGAGATAACCTCCAGTCTGGTCCAGGAGGAACCAGAATCTCCACAGATTAAACAAGAACATGAGGAGAGAACCTCCAGTCTGATCAAAGAGGAACCAGAGTCTCCACAGATTAAAGAAGAACAGGAGGAGAGAATATCCAGTCTGGTCCAGGAGGAACCAGCGACTCCACAAATTAAAGAAGAACATGAGGAGAGAACCTCCAGTCTGATCAAAGAGGAACCAGAGTCTCCACAGATTAAAGAAGAACAGGAGGAGATAACCTCCAGTCTGGTCCAGGAGGAACCAGAATCTCCACAGATTAAACAAGAACATGAGGAGAGAACCTCCAGTCTGATCAAAGAGGAACCAGAGTCTCCACAGATTAAAGAAGAACAGGAGGAGAGAACCTCCAGTCTGATCAAAGAGGAACCAGCGTCTCCACAGATTAAAGAGGAACATGATGAGCTACTTCAAAGATCAGAGGAGGATGGTGGATCAACAGAGACATTACTATCAGTGAAACACGAAGATGGTGATGAAAACATACAAATAGAACCTGTAGCCAGCACCTCATCTCAACAAATGACAACACAAGCTGATGTAGAGGACTGTGGAACATCACAACCAACTAGTCAGCTCCTCTCTTCACACTGTTCTGAATCTGACATCACTGAAGACAGTGATGAGTGGGATGAGACCATGGATGGCCAGTCAAGTTTAAACACAGTGAAATCACACAATACACAACACATGGGAGGAAATAGTTTGTCTTTGAGCACAGGCTTTAGTCAAAAGGATAATCTAAAAATACACACAAGGACTCACACAGGGGAAAAGCCCTTAACGTGTACAGTTTGTGGCAAGGGCTGTAGTCAAACGAGTTATCTAAAACGACACATGATGACTCACACAGGGGAAAAGCCATTTGTTTGTACAGTGTGTGACAAAGGCTTTCATCTAAAGACTGATCTAAAACGACACATGATGACTCACACAGGGGAAAAGCCCTTTACGTGTACAGTTTGTGGCAAGGGCTGTAGTCACAAGGGTAATCTAAAATTGCACATGATGACTCACACAGGGGAAAAGCCATTTGTTTGTACAGTGTGTGACAAAGGCTTTCATCTAAAGACTAATCTAAAATCACACATGAGGACTCACACAGGGGAAAAGCCCTTTACGTGTACAGTTTGTGGCAAGGGCTGTAGTCAAGCGAGTGATCTACAACGACACATGATGACTCACACAGGGGAAAAGCCCTTTACGTGTACAGTTTGTGGCATGGGCTGCAGTCAAAAGGGTAGTCTAAAAGTACACATGAGGACTCACACAGGGGTAAAACCCGTTACGTGTACAGTTTGTGGCACAGGCTTTAGTCGAAAGGGTAATCTAAAATTACACATGAGGACTCATACAGGGGAAAAACCATTTACGTGTACAATTTGTGAAAAAGGCTTTAGTCTGAATTGCAATCTAAAAACACACATGAAGATGTGTCATGAAGAGGAAAAAGCTGTTAAATGATGAGTGTTTTCTTTTCTTCAAATAAGGCATCATCTTGAGACTTATGTCAATTATTCAGTTTAGTCCAGCTAGATACATTAAACATGATGTACTATACATCAATTGTTTTAATACATTTTCAACTTGCATAATGACCTGCCGATATTGATATAACAATATGAGAAGCAGTGTTTGCCCACATTCTTCAGCAATACAAATGACTCACACAGGGGAAAAGCCCTTTACGTGTAACGGTTTGTGGCAAGGGCTGTAGTCAAAAGCGTAATCTAAAATTACACATGACTCACACAGGGGAAAAACCCATTACATGTACAGTTTGTGGCAAGGGCTGTAGTCAACCAAGTGATCTAAAACAACACATGATGACTCACACAGGGGAAAAGCCATTTGTTTGTACAGTGTGTGACATAGGCTTTCATCTAAAGACTAATCTAAAACGACACATGATGACTCACACATCGGAAAAGCCCTTTACGTGTACAGTTTGTGGCAAGGGCTGTAGTCAAACGAGTGATCTAAAACGACACATGACTCACACAGGGGAAAAGCCATTTGTTTGTACAGTTTGTGGCAAGGGCTGTAGTCAAAAGCGTAATCTAAAATTACACATGATGACTCACACAGGGGAAAAGCCCTTTACGTGTACAGTTTGTGGCATGGGCTGCAGTCAAAAGGGTAGTCTAAAAGTACACATGTTGACTCACACAGGGGAAAAACCATTTACGTGTACAGTTTGTGACAAAGGCTTTAGTCAAAGGAGTAGTCTAAAATTACACGAGGAGTTATACAGGGGAAAAACCATTTACGTGTACAGTTTGTGAAAAAGGCTTTAGTCTGAATTGCAATCTAAAAACACACATGAAGATGTGTCATGAAGAGGAAAAAGCTGTTAAATGATGAGTGTTTTATTTTCTTCAAATAAGGCATTATCTATTCAGTTTAGTCCAGCTAGATACATTAAACATGATGTACTATACATCAATTGTTTTAATACATTTTCAACTTGCATAATGACCTGCCGATATTGATATAACAATATGAGAAGCAGTGTTTGCCCACATTCTTCAGCAATACAAATGTCACATTCATTAATATTCACGGACTAGTGGTGCAATTGTAACTTGTCTCTGTGTTGACTAACATAGTTATCATCATACTGTATTCCAATGACTTAGTTTGATTATATTCTCTGTATTATGTTGTCTTCATAAAATTGTAACAGAAGATATTTACTCTGTAAAAAAGACTGTCCGCAATTTCTTCTTTTTCAAATAAAGGATTGACAGCTACACACCCTTTGTGTGTTTATTACAGAAAGCTCATCACAACACATGTGCTTCACCTTCAACTTGTACTGTGAACAATACAGTGACAAGAACTGCTTCATTTTACATCCTGCATGCCAGACTATTACTATAAGGAACATGATAGGAGTATTAATTAAATTAAAAAGTCTACACATCTTTGACTTGAACTTTCTACATTGAACATGGCAGGAGTACGTATTAATGTTTCAGAGTGTATACTGTCCATTGTACATAGCCTGTAACTGTGACTACATGTAGATCTAGCGTATAATGAGAAATGCTTCATTTTCTAACAATTGTGTGCAAGGATGGTGACACATCCCGTGGTCATACTGTGATGGTTAAAACTATGACAAAATAATAGTTGTGGACGTGAGTTGATATGTTATCTGACAATTGGTATGAATGAAACATACCAATTTGTACTCTCTCTGAGTTACAGACCCATTTGGTTCCTCCTAACCAGCAGGTCTGTGCATTGTCTTTTATTATTTTTATTTATGTGGTTTGGTTCTTGACTTTCACACTCTTATCTGTTCTTGTGTTGTGTCATTCTCACTGCTGTTGCTGCTATGATATGATATCGGAATTATTTTCCTTCTGGGATCAACAGTGGTTTATCTTATCTCATCTTATCGTGAGAGTGATCGACGTGAATGTGTAACCCCAAGGCGCCGTCCTCGCTGTCAGGAAAGACAGCGAAGGCTTTGGATTGAATAAACTCCCTTTTCTCAAGGTTCAGGGGTTCTTCATTGTTGCATATTCCATATGCCAATATGCCACATGGAAAAGGAACCAGAACATAAAAATGAACTATTATTAATATAATAATAATAATAATAATAATAACACCCTGAGCGGGTAGGACGGAGTTCTCCGTTCAATCAATTAGTAATGCCCAGTGCTCAGGACGGAGATTGATAAAAAAGGACAGAGATTATTGATATCAGAACTGATCGCATCGCTCCACAGGCTGGGAGCGAGCATTATTATTTCTAGTCGTAGGATACAGGAATTCCACCTTTATCTACTGTGTTAGAATAAATGGGATGTGAATGTTGTGGAATGTTTAGGAGCATGTCTGTCCCATTGTTAATGGACAGGTGATAATGGGTTAGGGTGTGTAACCCTATTGCTGAATGGATCGACCAACCAATTTGCAATTGTGATCCTTTTAGTGTGATAAGTAGAGTGCATATAGCCTACTCCTACAGTATTGTGTGAATGGAGTGGAACATGTATAGACAGGATTGGGAATAATTTGCATTTAAATTATTTAGACTGGGAAATACTTAGCATCCCTGTGACAACATCTGATAGGTGACAAAAGCAATTTGAGCTTTTTGTCACATTCCTAATCCTAAATTCACCGCACCCACTGCACACAGCAATAGTCATTGTATGAAGTCATTCTCTCATGGTCAAATAGACATTTCACACATGCATGTTTAAAGGGCTTACTTCAGCCCTTTTGCAACCATATCTTTCCTGGGGGGGTTTAGGTGGGAAATGTGTGTTTTTAGACATTTTAGTATTTCAAAGTGTCTGTGATGTCATGGACACTGGTCTCACTGCTGGATTACTACATTGACCATAATGCTTTGCTGCACTTGTGGAGAGGGAGAGGGCTGTCTTTTTGAGACAACATGTACGTCAGGAAGGAAGTGAGACCAGTGTCCATGACATCATTGGCACTTTGAAATACTAAACTATCTAAAAACACGTATTACACACAAAAAGTGTTTCTTGTTTCCCAAACAACTTAAAATAAGATACGGTTACAAAAGGGGTGAAATTGCCCTTTAAATCGATTTTCTCTCCATGCTTATTTTCCAGTTAGTCTTGTTTTGATGGACTATTGAGTCCATCATATCAAGTTAAAACTACATGTGCAGAACATGTCAAAACTACTACAGCTACTTTCTTCCTATTTTGATGAAGGTGGAACATTTAAAATATATTCTCAGCTTCTAGATTGGCTATTTTCATCATCTACAACACATTATAAAATAGGGCTTGAGAGGATCAATCATGAATTTATCCTATACAAAATATATAATTTAAGTATATTTCCATGCAAGATATGTTTATTTTGGGGTCAAGTTGAAAAGGTTTGGGAAATCATTAGTGGACAAACATGATGGACCATTGAGCCAGATAATGGACTCAGAACTTTAACAGTCACAATATCACCATCAAAGTCAGAGTAAATGTTTTATTTCCAACAGATGTTTTATGTAACAGAGTCTGATGACTCAGAATGCTGAATGTCTTCAGCAATATAAAGAAAGTTGAACATCAGTTCTTAAATCTTAACACTGGGTCGCTGTGTGTCAAATAATGCAATTGTAAAAACTGTACTATACTGGTCTATAAAGCATGGTTTGGGGCATCTGATCGTGTGTTATATCATCAACTATTCATACCTCTATGGTCATTTGGGAAAGATTGCTTCATGATCCTAGAAAAAAAAGATAGTATTCAGTTCAATGTGTCATATATCTGGAACAAACTCCCTGCTCCAGCTCTGCAACAACTCTGTTATATAAAATCCTTTCATTGAGATTTTTTATTCTACACTGACAATGTATATAATTCATTTAAATTATCTTCATCTCCGTTCAAATCCAGGGTAGATTAGGAAAGTTACATAACGCTGCTGTACCTTTAGATTTTGTTGTGAGCAGTGATTGGCCCGTTTAGTTCTTGGTGTGTCCCGCCCCACTCACTCTGATTGGCCCACTGTTAGTATTTAACAAGAGCTTGGTCTGCTTTGTGTCACTTTAATCTCTGCTAGTTGTTAAGAGCTGAACTTCTCCTCTCTGCACTAGCTGAAGCATTTAGTCTTTGTTTTGGTTCTACTTTACTACATACTTTTATAATATTTTCGCTCAATTTAAAAATCTATTTGGGTTTTGAGTTATGGCTTTACTACAAACAATGAAGTCCTTGGTCAACCAGAGACTATCTGCTGCTGCTGAAGAGATATTTGGGGTCATTGGAAGAATTCTAACAGAGTACGAGGATGAAGCTTTCCACATCAAGCAAGAAACTGACAGCCAACGCAGACTACTGGATATGGTTTTACAACCAATAGTCAAGCTACACAGAACAGGTTGGTAAAAACTTTACTACGTAAATTACAGGCTTATTCATGTTTGAACACAACTGCATCAATCCAGTCTATGTGGATATACCAGATAGCAATAGGTTGTAGCTAATGATAAATTATATTTGAGAAACAAGGAGAGACTTGTTTTAGAAATGAAGCATCGCTGAGGTAAGAAACAATCAATTGTGTGACACTTCACACTGGAATCAAAACAACATTAGGACAGATATGGAACCAACAGTACAAGTGTCATGTTCAAACATGTAATAATGTGTTTCTCTTCTCTCTCTTCTGTCTAGACTCCATACACCTCCTTGTGTGTAAAGAGGAGGTATTCACTGAGCAGCAGCAGAGAACCTCTAGTCTGGTCCAGGAGGATTCAGAGCCTCCACAGATTAAAGAAGAACAGGAGGAGAGAATATCCAGTCTGGTCCAGGAGGAACCAGAGACTCCACAGATTAAAGAAGAACATGAGGAGAGAACCTCCAGTCTGATCAAAGAGGAACCAGCGACTCCACAGATTAAAGAGGAACATGAGGAGAGAACCTCCAGTCTGATCAAAGAGGAACCAGCGTCTCCACAGATTAAAGAGGAACACGATGAGCTACTTCAAAGATCAGAGGAGGATGGTGGATCAACAGAGACTTTACTATCAGTGAAGCACGAAGATGATGATGAAAACATACAAATAGAACCTGTAGCCAGCACCTCATCTCAACAAATGACAACACAAGCTGATGTAGAGGACTGTGGAACATCACAACCAACTAGTGATGATCAGCTCCTCTCTTCACACTGTTCTGAATCTGACATCACTGAAGACAGTGATGAGTGGGATGAGACCATGGATGGCCAGTCAAGTTTAAACACAGTGAAATCACACAATACACAACACATGGGAGGAAATAGTTTGTCTTTGAGCACAGGCTTTAGTCGAAAGGATAATCTAAAAATACACATGAGGACTCACACAGGGGAAAAGCCCTTAACGTGTACAGTTTGTGGCAAGGCCTGAAGTAATACGAGTGATCTAAAACGACACATGAGGTCTCACACAGGGGAAAAGCCCTTTACGTGTACAGTTTGTGGCAAGGGCTGTAGTCAAAAGGGTAATCTAAAATTGCACATGATGACTCACACAGGGGAAAACCCCATTACATGTACAGTTTGTGGCAAGGGCTGTAGTCAAAAGAGTAATCTAAAATTACACATGATGACTCACACAGGGGAAAAACCCTTTACGTGTACAGTTTGTGGCAAGGGCTGTAGTCAAAAGAGTGATCTAAAACGACACATGATGACTCACACAGGGGAAAAGCCCTTTACGTGTACAGTTTGTGGCATGGGCTGCAGTCAAAAGGGTAGTCTAAAAGTACACATGAGGACTCACACAGGGGTAAAACCCGTTACGTGTACAGTTTGTGGCACAGGCTTTAGTCGAAAGACTAATCTAAAATTACACATGAGGACTCATACAGGGGAAAAACCATTTACGTGTACAGTTTGTGAAAAAGGCTTTAGTCTGAATTGCAGTCTAAAAACACACATGAAGATGTGTCATAAAGAGGAAAAAGCTGTTAAATGAGTGTTTTCTATTCTTAAAATAAGGCATTATCTTGACACTTAATGTCAATTATACAGTTTAGTCCAGCTAGATACATTAAACATGATGTACTATACATCAATTGTTTGAATACATTTTCAACTTGCATAATGACCTGCCGATATTGATATAACAATATGAGAAGCAGTGTTTGCCCACATTCTTCAGCAATACAAATGTCACATTAATATTCACGGACTAGTGGTGCAATTGTAACTTGTCTCTGTGTTGACTAACATAATTATCATCATACTGTATTCCAATGACTTAGTTTGATTATATGTTTATATTCTCTGTATTATGTTTTCTTCATAAAAATTGTAACAAGATATTTACTCTGTAAAAAAGACTGTCCGCAATTTCTTCTTTTTCAAATAAAGCATTGACAGCTTCACATCCTTTGTGTGTTTATTACAGAAAGCTCATCACAACACATGTGCTTCACCTTCAACTTGTACTGTGAACAATACCGTGACAAGAACTGCTTCATTTTACATCCTGCATGCCAAACTATTACTATAAGGAACATGATAGGAGTATTAATTAAATTAAAAAGTCTACACATCTTTGACTTGAACTTTCTACATTGAACATGGCAGGAGTACGTATTAATGTTTCAGAGTGTATACTGTCCATTGTACATAGCCTGTAACTGTGACTACATGTAGATCTAGCGTATAATAAGAAATGCTTCATTTTCTAACAATTGTGTGCAAGGATGGTGACACATCCCTTAGTCATACTGTGATGATGGTTAAAACTATGACAAAATAATAGTAGTCGTGGACGTGAGTTGATATGTTATCTGACAATTGGTATGAATGAAACATACCAATTTGTACTCTCTCTGAGTTACAGACCCATTTGGTTCCTCCTAACCAGCAGGTCTGTGCATTGTCTTTTATTATTTGTATTTATGTGGTTTGGTTCTTGACTTTTACACTCTTATATGTTCTTGTGTTGTGTCATTCTCACTGCTGTTGCTGCTATGATATGATATCGGAAAATATTTTCCTTCTGGGATCAACAGTGGTTTATCTTATCTCATCTTATCGTGAGAGTGATCGACGTGAATGTGTAACCCCAAGGCGCCGTCCTCGCTGTCAGGAAAGACAGCGAAGGCTTTGGATTGAATAAACTCCCTTTTCTCAAGGTTCAGGGGTTCTTCATTGTTGCATATTCCATATGCCAATATGCCATATGGAAAAGGAACCAGAACATAAAAATGAACTATTATTAATATAATAATAATAATAATAATAACACCCTGAGCGGGTAGGACGGAGTTCTCCGTTCAACAATTAGTAATGCCCAGTGCTCAGGACGGAGATTGATAAAAAAGGACAGAGATTACTGATATCAGAACCGATCGCATCGCTCCACAGGCTGGGAGCGTGCATTATTATTCATAGTCGTAGGATACAGGAATTCCACCTTTATCTACCGTGTTAGAATAAATGGGATGTGAATGTTGAGGAATGTTTAGGAGCATGTCTGTCCCATTGTTAATGGACAGGTGATAATGGGTTAGGGTGTGTAACCCTATTGCTGAATGGATCGACCAACCAATTTGCATGTGATCCTTTTAGTGTGATAAGTAGAGTGCATATAGCCTACTCCTACAGTATTGTGTGAATGGAGTGGAACATGTATATACAGGATTGGGAATCATTTGCATTTAAATTATTTAGACTGGGAAATACTTAGCATCCCTGTGACAACATCTGATAGGTGACAACTTGTCACATTCCTAATCCTAAATCCACCGCACCCACTGCACACAGCAATAGTCATTGTATGAAGTCATTCTCTCATGGTCAAATAGACATTTCACACATGCATGTTTAAAGGGCTTACTTCAGCCCTTTTGCAACCATATCTTTCCTGGGGGGTTTATGTGGGAAATGTGTGTTTTTAGACATTTTAGTATTTCAAAGTGTCTGTGATGTCATGGACACTGGTCTCACTGCTGGATTACTACAATGACCATAATGCTTTGCTGCACTTGCGGAGAGGGAGAGGGCTGTCTTTTTGAGACAACATGTCTCTTCAGGAAGGAAGTGAGACCAGTGTACATTACATTATTGGCACTTTGAAATACTAAAATATCTAAAAACACGTATTACACACAAAACAAATAGTTTATTGTTTCCCAAACATCATTAAAATAAGATACGGTTGCAAAAGTGGTGACATTGCCCTTTAAACGCAAGATAGGCTCGATTTTCTCTCCATGCTTATTTTCCAGTTAGTCTTGATATGATGGACTATTGAGTCCATCATATCAAGTTAAAACTACATGTCCAGAACATGTCAAAACTACTACAGCTACTTTCTTACTATTTTGATGAAGGTGGAACATTTACAATATATTCTCAGCTTCTAGATCGGCTATTTTCATCATCTACAACACATTATAAAATAGGGCTTGAGAGGATCAATCGTGAATTTATCCTATACAAAATAATATATAATTTAAGTATATTTCCATGCAAGATATGTATATTTTGGGGTCAAGTTGAAAAGGTTTGGGAAATCAGAAGTGGACAAACATGATGGACCATTGAGCCAGATAATGGACTCAGAACTTTAACAGTCACAATATCACCATCAAAGGCAGAGTAAATGTTTTATTTCCAACAGATGTTTTATGTAACAGAGTCTGATGACTCAGAATGCTGAATGTCTTCAGAAATATAAAGAAAGTTGAACATCAGTTCTTAAATCTTAACACTGGGTCGCTGTGTGTCAAATAATGCAATTGTAAACACTGTACTATACTGGTCTATAAAGCATGGTTTGGGGCATCTGATCGTGTGTTATATCATCAACTATTCATACCTCTATGGTCATTTGGGAAAGATTTGCTTCATGATCCTAGAAAAAAAAGATAGTATTCAGTTCAATGTGTCATATAGCTGGAACAAACTCCCTGAAAACTGCAGCTCTGCAACAACTCCGTTATATAAAATCCTTTCATTGAGAATTTTTATTCTACACTGACAATGTATATAATTCATTTAAATTATCTTAATTTCCGTTCAAATCCAGGGTATATTAGGAAAGTTACATAACGCTGCTGTACCTTTAGATGTTGTTGTGAGCAGTGATTGGCCCGTTTAGTTCTTGGTGTGTCCCGCCCAACTCACTCTGATTGGCCCACTGTTAGTATTTAACAAGAGCTTGGTCTGCTTTGTGTCACTTTAATCTCTGCTAGTTGTTAAGAGCTGAACTTCTCCTCTCTGCACTAGCTGAAGCATTTAGTCTTTGTTTTGGTTCTACTTTACTACATACTTTTATAATATTTTCGCTCAATTAAAAAATATATTTGGGTTTTGAGTTATGGCTTTACTACAACCATTGAAGTCCTTGGTCAACCAGAGACTATCTGCTGCTGCAGAGATATTTGGGGTCGTTGGAAGAATTCTAACAGAGTACGAGGATGAAGCTTTCCACATCAAGCAAGAAACTGACCGCCAACGCAGACTACTGGATATGGTTTTACAACCAATAGTCAAGCTACACAGAACAGGTTGGTAAAACCTTTACTACGTTCACTGTTACGGGCTTGAACATGAACATGAACACAACTGCATCAATCCAGTCTCTGTGGATATACCAGATAGCAATAGGTTGTAGCTAATGAGAAATTATATTTGAGAAACAAGGAGAGGCTTGTTTTAGAAATGAAGCATCGCTGAGGTAAGAAACAATCAATTGTGTGACACTGGAATCAAAACAACATTAGGACAGATATGGAACTAACAGTATAAGTGTCATGTTCAAACATGTAATAATGTATTTCTCTTCTCTCTCTTCTGTCTAGACTCCATACACCTCCTTGTTTGTAAAGAGGAGGTATTCACTGGGCAGCAGCAGAGAACCTCTAGTCTGGTCCAGGAGGATCCAGAGCCTCCACAGATTAAAGAAGAACAGGAGGAGAGAATTAGAGCCCGACCGATGCCATATTTTTGGGTCCGATGCCGATACCGATTTTGGAGAGACCTACACCACCAATGCCGATACGATGCCGATGTTTTGGACCGATGTTTAGTAATTAATAAAAAATACATTTTAAAAACTTCTAAACTTTTCTATTAAGTTAACAATAGAATACATTGACATTGGCACATAAGGCTTTTTTTTCAAAATGAAATGCACCCCGACCTAAATTTGTACTAAGTCATACAGCATAAAATGACGTAAAGCACTTTGAAAAACGGGCCTCATAAATGCAGTTCAGCAATTTACCATAATGTAAACTTTATTACAAGTCATGGCAGCCCAAATGAGGTTGGCTCATACTGACAAGAGAATGGTTGGAGAGTCCAACCCGTATACACAGACAGTAGTCACAGTACAGTTTCCATGTGTAACTAAAACAAGACACATACATTAACTTCAACTTGAAATGATCAAAGGAAGGTGTGTGTGTGTGTGTGTGTGTGTGTGTGTGTGTGTGTGTGTGTGTGTGTGTGTGTGTGTGTGTGTGTGTGCGTGCACACTGTCCTTGCCACCTGTCAAGCCCGGTGGGAGCACACACACTGGGGGGTGAGGCAGAGACACTGGGGCATTCTGGTAAAACGAATTGGCAGAATCCTTTCAACATTTTTAACAAAAGTGTCAGTGATAAAACTCAAACAGTATCTGTAAACTTGCAGTATGTCTGCAATCTGCATGCATTCTCACCCTGCTATAAGTGCTATTTAGCAGTCTGCCAGCTGGGGCACAATTAACAGTTCTCAAGTCTCCAAAGCTGTATTTCAAGAAAATAAAGTATAAGTTAAATGAAAACAAAACAAAACAAAACATATTGCCCTTTTCCAGCTCAGGTGGGTCAACTAAATAATCTCAAATTAGTGAACTAGTACTGCCAGTTAAGCAGTGGCAGATTATAATACAGGAAACAGAGCTTTTCTGCATTTTGACCTAGAAGTGAGCTCCTTTTGTCATCATAAATACCCCCAACTGTGCTGAACACCCTCTCGCTGGGAACTGAGGAGGGTGGTGCAGAGAGGTATCGCCTGGCCATCTTTGACAGTGTTTTGTACCGAGCACTGTTCTCTTTCCACCATTCAAGGGGCTTGCCACTTTTCCTGTCAATGACGTTCTCTCTGAGGTAGGACTCAATCTCATCATCGATGCCTCTCGCTGGAGCTGGTTCAGGTTCTTCTGAAGACACTGACAGTATACTGGCATAAAAGTCTTCCAGATCATCTTCCTCCACTCTTGCTCTTTTTGCTGTATTGCTTGCTGCCTCTGTGGGGTTTTCTGCCTCTGTGGGGTTTTCTGCCTCTGGCCTGCATCGTTTTCTGACTCCTCCCTGAGCCATTCTTTGGCTTTGCTACGCACCACGTCGTCTGAGAAGGCACGGTCCTTGTAGCGAGGGTCAAGGAAGCACGCCAACACCACTTCTTTTGTTTTCTCCGCTTTGTCAAAGCGCCGTGTTAGGCTCTGCAGCATGGTGCTCCTCAAAGTCTGAATGCCCCTGGTATTTTCACCCTCTTGCTGCAGCTGCAGCTTCAGCACTGCCACAATAGGAAGGATACATGAAGCAGAGGCCTCTGCTTGGCTCACTTCCCTGGTGATCTTTTCAAATGGAGTCAAAGTGTCAACCAGCTTTGAGACAATGTCCCACTCTGTAGCAGTTGGACAGGTGAAGTTCCCAAACTCAGCCGCATAAAGAGCGAGTGCACGCCTTTGCTCAAACATTCTTTGGATCATGTAGAGGACAGAATTCCATCGAGTTGGCACCGCTTGTAGTATGGTGTTTGGTTCAACTCCAAGCCCCAGTTGAATGTCGTGAAACCTTTGTTTGGCCAGCACCGAATGACTGAAGTGTGTTGCAATCCGCTTCATCTTTGCAATAAGATCTCCAACCATTCTCTGTGCTCCAAGGCCATCATTGACAACAAGCTGCAGAGTGTGAGCACAGCAGCTCCAATCAGGGAGTTTGATAAGTCTCATGCCTTTGATCATGTTGGCCCCACTGTCCCGAAGCACCAGTAGCACACGCTCTTTATCTATGCCCCAGAACTCCAACATGTTCAAGAATGTGTCGCCAACATATTCTGCAGTGTGGGACCCTGACATTGCTTGAGTATTTAAGACGACTTGCTGTCTTTCCCAATTGTTGTCAATGAAGTGTGCAGTCAAACTCATCAGGGATTCTGTGGAGCCTGACCAGCAATCAGTTGTGAATGACATTTTGTCACCTGCATTTTCCTTTGCAACAAGGATCTTTATTTTCCCTTGAACCCGTTTGTGAACTTCATCTAGCATCACTGTTCTGTAGAACTTTTCACTCTTGAAAGTGTAGCGTGGTTCTGCTTTAGCCAGCAACCTCTGGATTCCAACGTGCGAGACGATTGCAAATGGCTCCATGTCAGTGGCGATCATTTCCAAGACAAGTTTATCATATTCTTTTGATCTTTTATCATCTGGTGTCCATTTGGACCCTTTATCAAATACTGAATGTAAAGTGGGTTGGCTTGTTTTGGTCACAGACAGGGTGCTAGTCTCCTCCTCGAGTCTTTCTCCATGGGCCTCCTTATATTCGTCTTTGTGGTGTGCTTGCAGGTGGCCCCACAAATTGCTAGTGTTCCTTTGGGAAGCTTTTGCGGAACCCTGGCTCACTGTCTCTTTACAGAGTGTACATGTGACATCATCATTCACTTTTGTGAAATAGTTCCACACCTTGCTTTTCTTTCTCTCTTTTCCTCTTCCAGGCATCTATAACAAGATGAATATATAAATTAATATATATGTATATAAAATATAAATATAATATAATATAAAATAAATTAATAATTGTATTTTATTCGAACTACATCATAAAGTCCATTTAGCAAGCTTCTCTGTACATACAATTCTGTGGTTGGAAAAAAGGAATACTATATATGACACATGACTAAATTGCACCTTGCAATAATAGCCTACATTACAGTAATTTATTTGACACAATGACATTATTTATTCTGGTTTTGAGGGGCGCTCACTTCCCTCAGGTGTGATTTTTTCATTCATGTTAAGTTGTTGGTTGGTATGAATGAGGCCATGGATAGGCTGTGCAATAAGTGAATAGAAAAAAACGTGTTTGTAAATTGTGACTTTGTGTCATAAAATAACGTGAAGTCAGTTAGCATGACGTTCAATGAGGGATATTAATTGTGTGCGCACTGCGCAGACAAGAGCTGAAGAGTGAACACGGATCATTATGTGCACACAAGTTTGGCACGTCAAACTGTCATGATTGTGTACTGTATTCTATATCTTATGGCTGTTGACTGGGAGAAAAAAATACCATTTGGATTGGATTAAGCTACCGTCGTCAAACTAACAGAAAAGTGATGTTTTGCTACACAAATAATGGGATCATTACATTTTCTTCTCGTCCGTCGGAGGAACCGAGGCCACTAATTTGTTGACTGCTGCTTTCATGCCAAATTATGGCATTTCAGGTATCGATTCCTATTGCTTGCTGGATAATACGACTCTCGTAATTTGAGGGTTATGCTGCGTTTTGTATTTGTCGTTGAACAAAATGTCGGGGTTTTAGTTGGCTAAACGAACTGCTGAAGTTTGTAGAAGTTGGTGTGGCACTGCGCAGCACACACAACGTGGGGGGTTAACGTCTCATACAAAACTTAATTGTTAATATCTATTTATTTGGCGTTGTACAAGTATCCTGCCTAGACGATTACGATTGTAGTGTGCACACAAAGAAAAAAGGACCCTCGCGTCGCAGCGCATCATTAATTCATTGGGATTATTATGTTTTCTGTTTTCTGCCCCTGCTGTCCCTCGGAGCCCAGGAGGTTGGGGGCTATTTTTCCCGTCCCATGCGACAAATGCCTAATCGTTTTTCTCGGTTTATTATTATTTCTCGGCTTATCTAGAACTCTCTTTGGGAACTTGGGAAGGCATTAGTCTGCATAGATAACTTTAACATCAGTCAGTATAATCGAGAGGTTGATGAGAAAAACATTTGTGGATTATAAATATACACACCTTTTGGCTTTACCGGTGCACTCAAGGAAGAGGAATTGAGTCAATGAAGAAGCGCATGTTGCAGGTTGAGTCCACAGTCTGTTGTTATATCTCCCTCGGCTGGATAGTTTGTGTAAATGCATTTCAACGTTCATGTGCATGTCAAACAGAGAACATGTCACGGACTATAAACATCGGGACATCGGATTAAATAAACACCGATGTCCGATGTCACAAAATGGCGGGCATCGGCGCCCAAAATGACCGATACATCGGTGCGACCGACGGATCGGTCGGGCTCTAGAGAGAATATCCAGTCTGGTCCAGGAGGATCCAGAGCCTCCACAGATTAAAGAAGAACAGGAGGAGAGAATATCCAGTCTGGTCCAGGAGGAACCAGAGCCTCCACAGATTAAAGTCGAACAGGAGGAGATAACCTCCAGTCTGGTCCAGGAGGAACCAGCGACTCCACAGATTAAAGTCGAACATGAGGAGAGAACCTCCAGTCTGATCAAAGAGGAACCAGCGTCTCCACAGATTAAAGAGGAACATGATGAGCTACTTCAAAGATCAGAGGAGGATGGTGGATCAACAGAGACTTTACTATCAGTGAAACACGAAGATGACGATGAAAACATACAAATAGAACCTGTAGCCAGCACCTCATCTCAACAAATGACAACACAAGCTGATGTAGAGGACTGTGGAACATCACAACCAACTAGTGATGATCAGCTCCTGTCTTCACACTGTTCTGAATCTGACATCACTGAAGACAGTGATGAGTGGGATGAGACCACGGATGGCCAGTCAAGTTTAAACACAGTGAAATCACACAATACACAACACATGGGAGGAAATAGTTTGTCTTTGAGCACAGGCTTTAGTCGAAAGGATAATCTAAAAATACACATGAGGACTCACACAGGGGAAAAGCCCTTAACGTGTACAGTTTGTGGCAAGGCCTGTAGTAGAACGAGTGATCTAAAACGACACATGAGGTCTCACACAGGGGAAAAACCATTTACGTGTACAGTTTGTGACAAAGGCTTTAGTCAAAGGGGTAGTCTAAAATTACACATGTTGACTCACACAGAGGAAAAGCCCTTTACGTGTAAAGTTTGTGGCATGGGCTTTAGTCAAAAGGGTAGTCTAAAAGTACACATGAGGACTCACACAGGGGAAAAGCCCTTTACGTGTACAGTTTGTGGCAAGGGCTGTATTCATAATGTGGCATTAAAAATACACATGAGGACTCACACAGGGGAAGAACCCATTACATGTACAGTTTGTGGCAAGGGCTGTAGTCAAGCGAGTGATCTACAACGACACATGATGACTCACACAGGGGAAAAGCCATTTGTTTGTACAGTGTGTGACATGATAGGAGTATTAATTAAATTAACCCTTTTACTGCTGCCATTTATTGAGAAATTAGGACCTAATTCATGCCAGCATTTTTTTTAATTTGAGCTCTTATTTTGAAAAGCCACATTTTGCCTCAACCGGAAGTGAGCTTATCCCTGCCAGCTTTACGTTGCCAAGACAACCTTTGTTTACATGATCGAATCATGCCGGTACATTTTAGCACTCCACAACGTCGGCTCGTGCCGTCAAAGAAACGCTGTTTTGACCAAAAATGCCATCTGGGACAAGGAATAGGAGATACAGGCGATTGAAAGAAACGGATAGAATGGATTCTTATGGCGACGGTGAATTAATATGAACGATCCAGTGCAGTGCTAACAACATTGCTAGCTAACCGGCTAACGTGAGTAGCATTATGGCATGATCAATCATATGCACTATAAAAGCGCAATTGCCGAAGGGCTTCGGCAATGGCAGCAAGCGTTAATATCAAATTAATGCTTCAATTGCCGAAGGGCTTCGGCAATGGCAGGAAGACGGTTAAAAAGTCTACACATCTTTGACTTGAACTTTCTACATTGAACATGGCAGGAGTACGTATTAATGTTTCAGAGTGTATACTGTCCATTGTACATAGCCTGTAACTGTGACTACATGTAGATCTAGCGTATAATAAGAAATGTTGCTGCTATGATATGATATCGGAATTACTTTCCTTCTGGGATCAACAGTGGTTTATCTTATCTCATCTTATCGTGAGAGTGATCGACGTGAATGTGTAACCCCAAGGCGCCGTCCTCGCTGTCAGGAAAGACAGTGAAGGCTTTGGATTGAATAAACTCCCTTTTCTCAAGGTTCAGGGGTTCTTCATTGTTGCATATTCCATATGCCAATATGCCATATGGAAAAGGAACCAGAACATAACAATGAACTATTATTAATATTAATAACACCCTGAGCGGGTAGGATGGAGTTCTCCGTTCAACAATTAGTAATGCCCAGTGCTCAGGACGGAGATTGATAAAAAAGGACAGAGATTACTGATATCAGAACCGATCGCATCGCTCCACAGGCTGGGAGCGTGCATTATTATTCATAGTCGTAGGATACAGGAATTCCACCTTTATCTACCGTGTTAGAATAAATGGGATGTGAATGTTGAGGAATGTTTAGGAGCATGTCTGTCCCATTGTTAATGGACAGGTGATAATGGGTTAGGGTGTGTAACCCTATTGCTGAATGGATCGACCAACCAATTTGCATGTGATCCTTTTAGTGTGATAAGTAGAGTGCATATAGCCTACTCCTACAGTATTGTGTGAATGGAGTGGAACATGTATATACAGGATTGGGAATCATTTGCATTTAAATTATTTAGACTGGGAAATAATTAGCATCCCTGTGACAACATCTGATAGGTGACAAAAGCAACTTGTCACATTCATAATCCTAAATTCACCGCACCCACTGCACACAGCAATAGTCATTGTATGAAGTCATTCTCTCATGGTCAAATAGACATTTCACACATGCATGTTTAAAGGGCTTACTTCAGCCCTTTTGCAACCATATCTTTCCTGGGGGGTTTATGTGGGAAATGTGTGTTTTTAGACATTTTAGTATTTCAAAGTGTCTGTGATGTCATGGACACTGGTCTCACTGCTGGATTACTACAATGACCATAATGCTTTGCTGCACTTGTGGAGAGGGAGAGGGCTGTCTTTTTGAGACAACATGTCTCTTCAGGAAGGAAGTGAGACCAGTGTACATGACATTATTGGCACTTTGAAATACTAAAATATCTAAAAACACGTATTACACACGAAACAAATAGTTTATTGTTTCCCAAACATCATTAAAATAAGATACGGTTGCAAAAGTGGTGACATTGACCTTTAAACGCAAGACAGGCTCGATTTTCTCTCCATGCTTATTTTCCAGTTAGTCTTGATATGATGGTCTATTGAGTCCATCATATCAAGTTAAAACTACATGTCCAGAACATGTCAAAACTACTACAGCTACTTTCTTACTATTTTGATGAAGGTGGAACATTTACAATATATTCTCAGCTTCTAGATCGGCTATTTTCATCATCTACAACACATTATAAAATAGGGCTTGAGAGGATCAATCGTGAATTTATCCTATACAAAATAATATATAATTTAAGTATATTTCCATGCAAGATATGTATATTTTGGGGTCAAGTTGAAAAGGTTTGGGAAATCAGAAGTGGACAAACATGATGGACCATTGAGCCAGATAATGGACTCAGAACTTTAACAGTCACAATATCACCATCAAAGGCAGAGTAAATGTTTTATTTCCAACAGATGTTTTATGTAACAGAGTGTGATGACTCAGAATGCTGAATGTCTTCAGAAATATAAAGAAAGTTGAACATCAGTTCTTAAATCTTAACACTGGGTCGCTGTGTGTCAAATAATGCAATTGTAAACACTGTACTATACTGGTCTATAAAGCATGGTTTGGGGCATCTGATCGTGTGTTATATCATCAACTATTCATACCTCTATGGTCATTTGGGAAAGATTTGCTTCATGATCCTAGAAAAAAAAGATAGTATTCAGTTCAATGTGTCATATAGCTGGAACAAACTCCCTGAAAACTGCAGCTCTGCAACAACTCTGTTATATAAAATCCTTTCATTGAGAATTTTTATTCTACACTGACAATGTATATAATTCATTAAAATTATCTTAATTTCCGTTCAAATCCAGGGTATATTAGGAAAGTTACATAATGCTGCTGTACCTTTAGATGTTGTTGTGAGCAGTGATTGGCCCGTTTAGTTCTTGGTGTGTCCCGCCCAACTCACTCTGATTGGCCCACTGTTAGTATTTAACAAGAGCTTGGTCTGCTTTGTGTCACTTTAATCTCTGCTAGTTGTTAAGAGCTGAACTTCTCCTCTCTGCACTAGCTGAAGCATTTAGTCTTTGTTTTGGTTCTACTTTACTACATACTTTTATAATATTTTCGCTAAATTAAAAAATATATTTGGGTTTTGAGTTATGGCTTTACTACAAACATTGAAGTCCTTGGTCAACCAGAGACTATCTGCTGCTGCTGAAGAGATATTTGGGGTCGTTGGAAGAATTCTAACAGAGTACGAGGATGAAGCTTTCCACATCAAGCAAGAAACTGACCGCCAACGCAGACTACTGGATATGGTTTTACAACCAATAGTCAAGCTACACAGAACAGGTTGGTAAAACCTTTACTACGTTCACTGTTACGGGCTTGAACATGAACATGAACACAACTGCATCAATCCAGTCTCTGTGGATATACCAGATAGCAATAGGTTGTAGCTAATGAGAAATTATATTTGAGAAACAAGGAGAGGCTTGTTTTAGAAATGAAGCATCGCTGAGGTAGGAAACAATCAATTGTGTGACACTGGAATCAAAACAACATTAGGACAGATATGGAACTAACAGTATAAGTGTCATGTTCAAACATGTAATAATGTATTTCTCTTCTCTCTCTTCTGTCTAGACTCCATACACCTCCTTGTGTGTAAAGAGGAGGTATTCACTGGGCAGCAGCAGAGAACCTCTAGTCTGGTCCAGGAGGATCCAGAGCCTCCACAGATTAAAGAAGAACAGGAGGAGAGAATATCCAGTCTGGTCCAGGAGGATCCAGAGCCTCCACAGATTAAAGAAGAACAGGAGGAGAGAATATCCAGTCTGGTCCAGGAGGAACCAGAGCCTCCACAGATTAAAGTCGAACAGGAGGAGATAACCTCCAGTCTGGTCCAGGAGGAACCAGCGACTCCACAGATTAAAGTCGAACATGAGGAGAGAACCTCCAGTCTGATCAAAGAGGAACCAGCGTCTCCACAGATTAAAGAGGAACATGATGAGCTACTTCAAAGATCAGAGGAGGATGGTGGATCAACAGAGACTTTACTATCAGTGAAACACGAAGATGACGATGAAAACATACAAATAGAACCTGTAGCCAGCACCTCATCTCAACAAATGACAACACAAGCTGATGTAGAGGACTGTGGAACATCACAACCAACTAGTGATGATCAGCTCCTGTCTTCACACTGTTCTGAATCTGACATCACTGAAGACAGTGATGAGTGGGATGAGACCACGGATGGCCAGTCAAGTTTAAACACAGTGAAATCACACAATACACAACACATGGGAGGAAATAGTTTGTCTTTGAGCACAGGCTTTAGTCGAAAGGATAATCTAAAAATACACATGAGGACTCACACAGGGGAAAAGCCCTTAACGTGTACAGTTTGTGGCAAGGCCTGTAGTAGAACGAGTGATCTAAAACGACACATGAGGTCTCACACAGGGGAAAAACCATTTACGTGTACAGTTTGTGACAAAGGCTTTAGTCAAAGGGGTAGTCTAAAATTACACATGATGACTCACACAGGGGAAAAGCCCTTTACGTGTACAGTTTGTGGCATGGGCTGCAGCCAAAAAGGTAATCTAAAATTACACATGATGACACACACAGGGGAAAAGCCCTTTACGTGTACAGTTTGTGGCAAGAGCTGTAGTCAAACGAGTGATCTAAAACGTCACATGATGACTCACACAGGGGAAAAGCCCTTTACGTGTACAGTTTGTGGCATGGGCTGCAGTCTAAAGGGTAGTCTAAAAGTACACATGTTGACTCACACAGGGGAAAAACCATTAACGTGTACAGTTTGTGACAAAGGCTTTAGTCAAAGGAGTAGTCTAAAATTACACATGAGGACTCATACAGGGGAAAAACCATTTACGTGTACAGTTTGTGGCAAGGGCTGTAATCAAACGAGTGATTTAAAACGACACATGATGACTCACACAGGGGAAAAGCCCTTTACGTGTACAGTTTGTGGCATGGGCTGCAGTCTAAAGGGTAGTCTAAAAGTACACATGAGGACTCACACAGGGGAAAAACCATTTACGTGTACAGTTTGTGAAAAAGGCTTTAGTCTGAATTGCAGTCTAAAAACACACATGAAGATGTGTCATAAAGAGGAAAAAGCTGTTAAATGATGAGTGTTTTATTTTCTTCAAATAAGGCATTATCTTGACACTTAATGTCAATTATTAATTTAGTCCAGCTATATACATTAAACATGATGTACTATACATCAATTGTTTTAATCAATTTTCATAATAACCTGCCGATAAAATGTCACATTCATTAATATTCACAGACTAGTGGTGCAATTGTAACTTGTCTCTGTGTTGACTAACATAATTATCATCATACTGTATTCCAATGACTTAGTTTGATTATATGTTTATATTCTCTGTATTATGTTGTCTTCATAAAATTGTAACAGACGATATTTACTCTGTAAAAAAGAATGTCCGCAATTTCTTCTTTTTCAAATAAAGGGTTGACAGCTACACATCCTTTGTGTGTTTATTACGGAAAGCTCATCACAACACATGTGCTTCACCTTCAACTTGTACTGTGAACAATACAGTGACAACTGCTTCCTTTTACATCCTGCATGCCAAACTATTACTATAAGGAACATGATAGGAGTATTAATTAAATTAAAAAGTCTACACATCTTTGACTTGAACTTTCTACATTGAACATGGCAGGAGTACGTATTAATGTTTCAGAGTGTATACTGTCCATTGTACATAGCCTGTAACTGTGACTACATGTAGATCTAGCGTATAATAAGAAATGCTTCATTTTCTAACAATTGTGTGCAAGGATGGTGACACATCCCTTAGTCATACTGTGATGATGGTTAAAACTATGACAAAATAATAGTAGTTGTGGACGTGAGTTGATATGTTATCTGACAATTGGTATGAATGAAACATACCAATTTGTACTCTCTGAGTTACAGACCCATTTGGTTCCTCCTAACCAGCAGGTCTGTGCATTGTCTTTTATTTTTATTTATATGGTTTGGTTCTTGACTTTTACACTCTTATCTGTTCTTGTGTTGTGTCATTCTCACTGCTGTTGCTGCTATGATATGATATCGGAATTATTTTCTTTCTGGGATCAACAGTGGTTTATCTTATCTCATCTTATCGTGAGAGTGATTGACGTGAATGTGTAACCCCAAGGCGCCGTCCTCGCTGTCAGGAAAGACAGCGAAGGCTTTGGATTGAATAAACTCCCTTTTCTCAAGGTTCAGGGGTTCTTCATTGTTGCATATTCCATATGCCAATATGCCATATGGAAAAGGAACCAGAACATAAAAATGAACTATACTAATATTAATAACACCACCCTGAGCGGGTAGGACGGAGTTCTCCGTTCAATCAATTAGTAATGCCCAGTGCTCAGGACGGAGATTGATAAAAAAGGACAGAGATTATTGATATCAGAACCGATCGCATCGCTCCACAGGCTGGGAGCGTGCATTATTATTTCTAGTCGTAGGATACAGGAATTCCACCTTTATCTACCGTGTTAGAATAAATGGGATGTTAATGTTGTGGAATGTTTAGGAGCATGTCTGTCCCATTGTTAATGGACAGGTGATAATGGGTTAGGGTGTGTAACCCTATTGCTGAATGGATCGACCAACCAATTTGCATGTGATCCTTTTAGTGTGATAAGTAGAGTGCATATAGCCTACTCCTACAGTATTGTGTGAATGGAACATGTATATACAGGATTGGGAATCATTTGCATTTAAATTATTTAGACTGGGAAATACTTAGCATCCCTGTGACAACATCTGATAGGTGACAAAAGCAACTTTTCACATTCCTAATCCTAAATTCACCGCACCCGCCGCACACAGCAATAGTCATTGTATGAAGTCATTCTCTCATGGTCAAATAGACATTTCACACATGTATGTTTAAAGGGGTACTTCAGCCCTTTTGCAACCATATCTTTCCTGGGGGGTTTATGTGGGAAATGTGTGTTTTTAGACATTTTAGTATTTCAAAGTGTCTGTGATGTCATGAACACTGGTCTCACTGCTGGATTACTACAATGACCATAATGCTTTGCTGCACTTGTGGAGAGGGAGAGGGCTGTCTTTTTGAGACAACATGTACTTCAGGAAGGAAGTGAGACCAGTGTCCATGACATCATTGGCACTTTGAAATACTAAAATATCTAAAAACACGTATTACACACAAAAAGTGTTTCTTGTTTCCCAAACAACTTAAAATAGAGGATGAAGCTTTCCACATCAAGCAAGAAACTGACCGTCAACGTAGACTACTGGATATGGTTTTACAACCAATAGTCAAGCTACACAGAACAGTTTGGTAAAACCTTTACTACGTTAACTCTTACGGGCTTGAACATGTATGAACACAACTGCATCAATCCAGTCTCTGTGGATATACCAGATAGCAATAGTTTGTACCTAATGAGAAATTATATTTGAGAAACAAGGAGAGACTTGTTTTAGAAATGAAGCATTGTTGAGGTAAGAAACAATCAATTGTGTGACACTTCACACTGGAATCAAAACAACATTAGGACAGATATGGAACTAACAGCAGATGTGTCATGTTCAAACATGTAATAATGTGTTTCTCTTCTCTATCTTATGTCTAGACTCCATACACCTCCTTGTGTGTAAAGAGGAGGTATTCACTGAGCAGCAGCAGAGAACCTCTAGTCTGGTCCAGGAGGATCCAGAGCCTCCACAGATTAAAGTCGAACAGGAGGAGATAACCTCCAGTCTGGTCCAGGAGGAACCAGAATCTCCAAAGATTAAACAAGAACATGAGGAGAGAACCTCCAATCTGATCAAAGAGGAACCAGAGCCTCCACAGATTAAAGAAGAACATGAGGAGAGAACCTCCAGTCTGATCAAAGAGGAACCAGCGTCTCCACAGATTAAAGAGGAACATGATGAGCTACTTCAAAGATC
>NC_139711.1:42940033-42975033 GCF_964188405.1 Protomyctophum parallelum | reverse complement strand
CGATTCTCTCTCTGTCAGCAGTGTGGTGGTCCTACCTTCACCATGCCTCTGAATGTCTCTCTCTCCTACCTTCACCATGCCTCTGAATGTCTCTCTCTCCTACCTTCACCATGCCTCTGAATGTCTCTCTCTCCTACCTTCACCATGTCTCTGAATGTCTCTCTCTCCTACCTTCACCATGCCTCTGAATGTCTCTCTCTCCTACCTTCACCATGCCTCTGAATGTCTCTCTCTCCTACCTTCACCATGCCTCTGAATGTCTCTCTCTCCTACCTTCACCATGTCTCTGAATGTCTCTCTCTCCTACCTTCACCATGTCTCTGAATGTCTCTCTCTCCTACCTTCACCATGCCTCTGAATGTCTCTCTCTCCTACCTTCACCATGCCTCTGAATGTCTCTCTCTCTCCTACCTTCACCATGCCTCTGAATGTCTCTCTCTCCTACCTTCACCATGCCTCTGAATGTCTCTCTCTCCTACCTTCACCATGTCTCTGAATGTCTCTCTCTCCTACCTTCACCATGCCTCTGAATGTCTCTCTCTCCTACCTTCACCATGCCTCTGAATGTCTCTCTCTCCTACCTTCACCATGCCTCTGAATGTCTCTCTCTCCTACCTTCACCATGTCTCTGAATGTCTCTCTCTCCTACCTTCACCATGCCTCTGAATGTCTCTCTCTCCTACCTTCACCATGCCTCTGAATGTCTCTCTCTCCTACCTTCACCATGCCTCTGAATGTCTCTCTCTCCTACCTTCACCATGTCTCTGAATGTCTCTCTCTCCTACCTTCACCATGTCTCTGAATGTCTCTCTCTCCTACCTTCACCATGCCTCTGAATGTCTCTCTCTCCTACCTTCACCATGCCTCTGAATGTCTCTCTCTCTCCTACCTTCACCATGCCTCTGAATGTCTCTCTCTCCTACCTTCACCATGCCTCTGAATGTCTCTCTCTCCTACCTTCACCATGTCTCTGAATGTCTCTCTCTCCTACCTTCACCATGCCTCTGAATGTCTCTCTCTCCTACCTTCACCATGTCTCTGAATGTATCTCTCTCCTACCTTCACCATGCCTCTGAATGTCTCTCTCTCCTACCTTCACCATGCCTCTGAATGTCTCTCTCTCTCCTACCTTCACCATGCCTCTGATCACAGCAGAGTAACATGCTGTCTCTCTCTCTCTCTCTCCTACCTTCACCATGCCTCTGAATGTCTCTCTCTCCTACCTTCACCATGCCTCTGAATGTCTCTCTCTCCTACCTTCACCATGTCTCTGAATGTCTCTCTCTCCTACCTTCACCATGTCTCTGAATGTCTCTCTCTCCTACCTTCACCATGTCTCTGAATGTCTCTCTCTCCTACCTTCACCATGTCTCTGATCACAGCAGAGTAACATGCTGTCTCTCTCTCTCTCTCCTACCTTCACCATGTCTCTGAATGTCTCTCTCTCCTACCTTCACCATGCCTCTGATCAGAGCAGAGTAACATGCTGTCTCTCTCTCTCTCTCCTACCTTCACCATGCCTCTGAATGTCTCTCTCTCCTACCTTCACCATGCCTCTGATCAGAGCAGAGTAACATGCTGTCTCTCTCTCTCTCTCCTACCTTCACCATGCCTCTGAATGTCTCTCTCTCCTACCTTCACCATGCCTCTGATCACAGCAGAGTAACATGCTGTGTCTCTCTCTCTCCTATCTTCACCATGTCTCTGAATGTCTCTCTCTCCTACCTTCACCATGCCTCTGAATGTCTCTCTCTCTCCTACCTTCACCATGCCTCTGATCACAGCAGAGTAACATGCTGTGTCTCTCTCTCTCTCCTACCTTCACCATGCCTCTGAATGTCTCTCTCTCCTACCTTCACCATGCCTCTGAATGTCTCTCTCTCCTACCTTCACCATGCCTCTGAATGTCTCTCTCTCCTACCTTCACCATGCCTCTGAATGTCTCTCTCTCTCCTACCTTCACCATGCCTCTGATCAGAGCAGAGTAACATGCTGTGTCTCTCTCTGGCAGCAGGTTGAAGATCCTCTCTGCGTTGTTGTCGCTCTCCTTCCACGGCGGAGGCTCCGAGGGGCCCAGACGCGGCCTGATGGGGTATAACATAATGCTTGAAACACCAAAAGGGGTTGCCGCGCCGAATGGGTTAAGTTACAATTTCTACTTTGGGTCAAGTCCTCAAGCACTGCCTAAAATTGTACCACTAACCTAACCTCCCTGACAAGTACTTACTTACCGCTCAGTCTGTTGTTGAGCATATCTGTGTAGATGTTGAATGCCTTCACATAGGCTCCATGCTGGGGGGGGGGGGGAGAGAGAGAGAGACAGAGAGAGAGAAAGAGAGAGAGAGAGAGAGAGAGAGAGAGACAGAGAGAGAGACAGACACAGACGCCAAGGTTATTAAAACCTTTAAAAAAAACCTTAAAACTGAGCTCCCTGCCATCCTTCGGTCAATTCACTGTGATTTCTCCTGCTTCAATTGATTTATTTTAGTGACTGGTTGTTCTGCATTAATGCTAGGGATGCACCGATCCGATACTCGTATCGGAGATCGGCGCCGATCCAGGCTAAAATTCTAGATCGGGTATCGGATCGGTGGCCGATCCATTATCCGATCCGATAATTATGTGTAATTACAGTATGAAAACAACTCTACCTCCTCTGTGACACAGCAGTGTAGTATTGACAGTATAACATGTGGAATGCAGCCAGGCTAGCCTGCTCACACATTAACCTGGTCCAATTGTTGCACAGTTATTTAATAAATAATTCAGTGCATTTATATCTGTGTTTGTTACATTTTGTTTTACAGAGTTGGGAAAGTAATGTTTAACTCAAGCCTTGATGTTGCCTTACACAAAATAATGATACCAGACTCCACACAGTGAGGCATACAGCTTAATAGGTTATTACGTTTCTTTGTGGGGGGTATCGGATCGGTACTCTGTATCGGCAGATACTGGACCCCCATGTATCGAAATCGGTATCGAATGCCAAAAAGCCGGATCGGTGCATCCCTAATTAATGCATAATGTTGTGTTTGATGTGTTGTTTTTTACTCTATTTGTGAATTGTAACCTCGGCTACGTTGAAAATGAGGGCTTGGCCCAGGCCGTAGCGTAACGGTCTGGGCACCGGACTGGTAATCCAGTCGCAGTGTGCCGCGGGTTCGACTCCTGGACCCGACACGGCCTTTACTGCATGTCATCCCCCCATCTCTCTCCCGTTTCCTGTCAGCCTACTGTCTGTCCCTTCAAAAATCAATAAAAGGCGTAAGCCGCAAAAAAATATCTTAAAAAAAAAAAAAGAAAAAAGAAAATGAGGGCTTGCCCTCAACTGTATTTCCGAGTATAAATAAAGGTGATGATGATTATAGATAACTAAAACTAACAAAATAGCAAAACATAGAATCTGAGAGATTTCCTGGACCAGAGTTTTTTTTCTTTTACCGTAATCTGATCTTAATATAATCCAACAACCAGTGGCAGAGGCGGAAACATAAATAAAGAAAGACATTATCCAGAGGCGGACCGCAGCTCAGAGCATGTGCGCTGGCTGGGTTACAGAAGCCCCTTTGGGACAAAACACTGGGCAACGACCTTGGTCATTATGAAAGACGTGTGTAGAAAAGAAAGCGATTTAGCCGATTCTCTCTCTGTCAGCAGTGTGGTGGTCCTACCTTCACCATGCCTCTGAATGTCTCTCTCTCCTACCTTCACCATGCCTCTGAATGTCTCTCTCTCCTACCTTCACCATGCCTCTGAATGTCTCTCTCTCCTACCTTCACCATGTCTCTGAATGTCTCTCTCTCCTACCTTCACCATGCCTCTGAATGTCTCTCTCTCCTACCTTCACCATGCCTCTGAATGTCTCTCTCTCCTACCTTCACCATGCCTCTGAATGTCTCTCTCTCCTACCTTCACCATGTCTCTGAATGTCTCTCTCTCCTACCTTCACCATGTCTCTGAATGTCTCTCTCTCCTACCTTCACCATGCCTCTGAATGTCTCTCTCTCCTACCTTCACCATGCCTCTGAATGTCTCTCTCTCTCCTACCTTCACCGTGCCTCTGAATGTCTCTCTCTCCTACCTTCACCATGCCTCTGAATGTCTCTCTCTCCTACCTTCACCATGTCTCTGAATGTCTCTCTCTCCTACCTTCACCATGCCTCTGAATGTCTCTCTCTCCTACCTTCACCATGCCTCTGAATGTCTCTCTCTCCTACCTTCACCATGCCTCTGAATGTCTCTCTCTCCTACCTTCACCATGTCTCTGAATGTCTCTCTCTCCTACCTTCACCATGCCTCTGAATGTCTCTCTCTCCTACCTTCACCATGCCTCTGAATGTCTCTCTCTCCTACCTTCACCATGCCTCTGAATGTCTCTCTCTCCTACCTTCACCATGTCTCTGAATGTCTCTCTCTCCTACCTTCACCATGTCTCTGAATGTCTCTCTCTCCTACCTTCACCATGCCTCTGAATGTCTCTCTCTCCTACCTTCACCATGCCTCTGAATGTCTCTCTCTCTCCTACCTTCACCATGCCTCTGAATGTCTCTCTCTCCTACCTTCACCATGCCTCTGAATGTCTCTCTCTCCTACCTTCACCATGTCTCTGAATGTCTCTCTCTCCTACCTTCACCATGCCTCTGAATGTCTCTCTCTCCTACCTTCACCATGTCTCTGAATGTATCTCTCTCCTACCTTCACCATGCCTCTGAATGTCTCTCTCTCCTACCTTCACCATGCCTCTGAATGTCTCTCTCTCTCCTACCTTCACCATGCCTCTGATCACAGCAGAGTAACATGCTGTCTCTCTCTCTCTCTCTCCTACCTTCACCATGCCTCTGAATGTCTCTCTCTCCTACCTTCACCATGCCTCTGAATGTCTCTCTCTCCTACCTTCACCATGTCTCTGAATGTCTCTCTCTCCTACCTTCACCATGTCTCTGAATGTCTCTCTCTCCTACCTTCACCATGTCTCTGAATGTCTCTCTCTCCTACCTTCACCATGTCTCTGATCACAGCAGAGTAACATGCTGTCTCTCTCTCTCTCTCCTACCTTCACCATGTCTCTGAATGTCTCTCTCTCCTACCTTCACCATGCCTCTGATCAGAGCAGAGTAACATGCTGTCTCTCTCTCTCTCTCCTACCTTCACCATGCCTCTGAATGTCTCTCTCTCCTACCTTCACCATGCCTCTGATCAGAGCAGAGTAACATGCTGTCTCTCTCTCTCTCTCCTACCTTCACCATGCCTCTGAATGTCTCTCTCTCCTACCTTCACCATGCCTCTGATCACAGCAGAGTAACATGCTGTGTCTCTCTCTCTCCTATCTTCACCATGTCTCTGAATGTCTCTCTCTCCTACCTTCACCATGCCTATGAATGTCTCTCTCTCTCCTACCTTCACCATGCCTCTGATCACAGCAGAGTAACATGCTGTGTCTCTCTCTCTCTCCTACCTTCACCATGCCTCTGAATGTCTCTCTCTCCTACCTTCACCATGCCTCTGAATGTCTCTCTCTCCTACCTTCACCATGCCTCTGAATGTCTCTCTCTCCTACCTTCACCATGCCTCTGAATGTCTCTCTCTCTCCTACCTTCACCATGCCTCTGATCAGAGCAGAGTAACATGCTGTGTCTCTCTCTGGCAGCAGGTTGAAGATCCTCTCTGCGTTGTTGTCGCTCTCCTTCCACGGCGGAGGCTCCGAGGGGCCCCGACGCGGCCTGATGGGGCCCCCTTTCCTCCTCCGCGCCTCCTCCCCGGACTCCTCCTGGGCCTGGGCACGGACACACGGACACACATCATGAGCTACGTCAAAAGTTATTTAACAGATGTAAAAATATAGATCTGATGTGGTTAAGTGATGCAGAGCGACTGAGATGGATTTTCATTTGCATTAGCAGAATATATAGAGAAAGCTTTGGACATACGGACAAAGAAAACTTATATGTGATGTATTTTATTTTATGATAATTGATAATGCTTCAGTTTTTGTTTTGATCAAATACTTTGTGTAACTTTTGTGTGGGAAGTGAACGTGATATTGTTTATTTATGTTGTTGGTGTCTTACAATCCCGTAAGGGATGGGTCTAGGACAAGACACGAAAATAAAAATTCACTCACTCTCACACACACACACACACACACACACACACACACACACACACACACACACACACACACACCCTACAGTTAGGGCTGTCAAAAAAATCGATTAGAGTTAGAATCGCAATTCTAATGCTGTCCGATTCAGAATCGATTCTCATTTTCCATAAATCGATTTATTTATTTTTTATTCTTTTTATTCTTTTTTTTATTTATTTTTGCACAAATGTACCTACCTGTACCTGACAGGTACATTTGTGCAAAAAGAAAAAAAAAACAAAACATGCACAGGTACTACCTGTGCATGCAATGCATTATGGCCTGGGTTTCTGCATAGTGAATTTACTACCAGCTAAGCTAAGCCTGCCAATTGTATTTATTTTACACCCGTTTTAATACTAATGTATTGTTCTGGTATTGAGTGAGAAGAGATTTTGTAACTTTTGTACTGGTTCAAATTTGTGCAAGCTAAATAAATGAGACATGTTCTTACTCTTGGATTTAACCTTTGTGTGTTTAAATCATTCAGTTGATAAAACCTTTACAATTATACAAGCTTTTTACTAAATGTACTCTGCTTTCATGCCAGAAGACTTGAGTAAATCATGCTAAAATTCTATTTAATTGTTTTTAATTAAAAAAAAAAACTGCTTTAGAATCGGAAAAAAATCTTTTTTGAATCACCCCAAGAATCGGAATCGAATCGTGGGACACCTAAAGATTCGCAGCCCTAACTACAGTGAGTACATTTATGTTTCAGGACGACGATTTTACGAATGCCTTTCTTACAAATGTTTTGGCATTTTTTAACGGGAAAGCCTAAAGCCGAAAAATGGCCCAAAGGCCCAAAACTGGACCAATGATTCGCCATGCAACTCCTTGCAAACAAACGGTTGCGAGCAGTCGCATGAAACATGAAACGTAACAGCAACACGTTGTGGGCTTGTAGATCGTCTATTTAGTTTTTATTTTTCAATGTACTGCACTGGAACACAACCATGATGTATACATCACGTTTCACTGTACTGCACTGGAACACAACCATGATGTATACATCATTATTATTATTATTATTATTATTATTATACATCACGTTTCACTCCAATTCCATCCCCTAAACCTGAGCTAAACATTCAGCACCAGCCACCAGTGTTGTTTTTGGAAGCAACATTTGATTTTAGTTTTAGTCATAGGCCCTCATTTATCAATCGAGTGTAAAATCTGCCCCAAATTCGAGTGTGGGTTTCGTAGTACACCCACGTCGCCACGGCATTTATAAAGTGATCACAAACAGCTGATTCTTCCTTCATTTCGTTCCGACGTTAATAAATGTGACGGCTGAAATCTATCTGGCACGCCCTATGAAATCAAGCCTCGCCCTGGTTTTTGCGACATGAACAACTGGAAACCATGGTTACAGGGAAAAAATACGTTTCTCCCGTGCCTTGCCTCACCCCCCTCTCATACACACACACACACACACACAGACGCACACACGCACGCACACGCAACTTGCAAGCCCAACTAACTGGTGTGTTGTTAAATAAATAAAGAACGAACACCTGCATGAATTAAATAAAGTTGTAGGCCTACCCTGTGGAATACGTTTGTAGGCTGGCCTATATTCATTTTACCCATTTGTGCGCAGTGCACGGCGAAGGCGTGAGACTGCGCACTGCTGTGATAAGTCCTGTCTGTGGGTGAGTGATGCCTGCATGAGAGATAGGCTATCATGTCGTCAAGGCAGTCATAATCAACGTTTATGTAGTGATTTGATCATTGATGAACAAATCATAAACATATGGATGAAGGCTTGCCGCTTGCATGTGTGCTGGTATGTGTTGGCGACGCACGCCGCGGTCCCGTCCTCCCGAACCCTGAAAATGATCTCGCTTTTATCTGAACTGTCAAAGCACTTATTTAAATGGTGAATGATTAAGCCCCTTACGCCTATAGCCTGCTCATCTCATCTCATCTCTCTAATACATTGTAAACATGTTATATTGTTTTTAATTGCGCGATTTTAATTACTTGTAAAGTTGGAAATCTCTCTTTTTCTTTTTTTACATATATATACACATACCGTTTTATATTAACATTTTAGGAGTGAAAACATATGTTTAGATGCCTGTGACAGCCTCTCAGCTGGTCAAACAATGCTGCTCCGCTGTTCTACGACAGAAAAACAGGTGAGGGCAAAGCGCACGACAGCTCCCGACCAGACGTGACTTTTGAACTTTGTCAAGTTCAATTTCAAGCTTTGGCGGAAATGTTAAATGTCGAAGTTTTCGGTAATTTCGGCGTGCACCCATTTTTTGGCGTACGCACGGTTTTAGTCACATTTTAGTCACCTGGAATGTCAGGTGGTTTTAGTTGACTCTATGAATCTATGGTTAATTTAGTCGACAGTTTTTTTGATGCCGTGGAAATTATTTTCCAAGCTCACCGTTTCCTCCGTCTCTGGCCGTCCGTCCTCCGGCATGGGGTCTCTGTCACCGTGGAGACACAGCAGGTCCAGCAGGTCATGGGTCGTCTCCAAGGAGACCGCCGTTCCTGGAGAGACAACAGCTTCATGACACGGACTTGCGGGCGCACACGTGCATGTGTGTGTTTAACCCATTCTGACCTAAGATCAGATTCTACAAATGTCTTCTAAGTTTTCTGAAAAAGCTATGTTTCTATGTCCGTCGTTCTTCGATTTTTCAGAAAATAGCAGACCTACAAGCTCGTGGCGCGCCACTCGGTGGCGCGCTATGAGCTTGTAGATCTGCTATTTTTCAATAGCTAAAGCATAGCATAATGCTAACACCAAAAGGGGTTCCCGCCCCAAAATGGGTTAAAGGACACGTAGCGCACAAAACGAGCGCTCGCGTGACAATTTCACGGGAATCTCACCTTCCAAACATAATCACCCGCCTCTCATTGAAAAATGAATTACCATCAGTCGCTCCCCGTCTGAAAAGGCCTTCATACTGTCGGTCACTCCTCCCTGTATAGCTTCACGTCTGAAAGCCGGAAACCTTTGGGTTACAAACCTTTAGGCCAGCGCTGCCCTCCATTCAATTCATTACATTGCTAGTGTAACCCAGCCAACATGGCAACCCGGAAATGGCAACCCATGTCAACTGTCAATCAAGGCAGTATAAAGGTGACCACGCTGACGTGTTGTTGTGAGCTTGTAGATCGGCTATTTTCGTTATTTAGCTTGTATTATTTAAGACAAGCCGGCTTACATGGAATCCAACCGACTGAAATCAAGTCGTGCCGACTGACTACTTGAATACTTAGCGGGGCGGCAGTGGGTCAGCGGGTAGAGTGGCCGGTAGAACAGCCGGATGGGAACCGTGAGGTTCCCAGTTCGATCCCGGGTTCCCCCAGAGTTAGTGTCTAAGTGTCCTTGAGCGAGACGCGTCCAAACCCCTACATTGCTCTCGATGTGCAGGTTGGTGCCTTGCATGTGTAGTACCCTGTAAAAGGGGAGATCTCAGTAAGAAAGCTGGACACAGTGTTTCCTCTCGGTCAGCAGTATGAGAATCATTTATTGTCACTTTTAGTTCAGAAATATTAACATAGTCACAATGTTTCATTGCAAAACCAACTTTTCTCTGTGCAGGTTTTCAATACACAATTATGTTCACATGCAGGTAAATACCCCTTTTAGCATAATAACATGTCTCTTTTCTCACAATAACATAAACACAAAATCGTTTTCTCTTAATTATTTTCATATGCAAATTGCAAAACCACTCGTTTTCTCTCAATTCTCTTGCCTGCATGAATGCATGCAAGTTACCCCCCCCCCCCACACACACACACACACATTAGCAACGTTGTACACTGCATGTAGCATGGCCACGTTGTGCTGCATTGTGCACTGAATCCACATACTGTATGATCCAAACTCTCAAAATAATACTTTCAAAACACTTTATATTTGGTCACAAAGTTCACTCAAGATATACACAACACATCATAGCAACACTGTAATCAGTCATGAACAGAAATACTCATTTTATACCTGTAAAAGGGGAGATCTCAGTAAGAAAGCTGGACACAGTGTTTCCTCTCTGTCAGCAGTATGAGAATGAAACAACAAGCCCGCGCTCTCTCACTTGCTCCCTCTACAGACAAGACCAATCGATTACCAACACCAAGTATGAAGTAGTTAGTAGATTACAGATGCACTGATCTATTCTGACTCTGTTCTCCTTTTAACTATTACATCTGAATCACAGAACATGTTTACATTTATTGAATGTCACAAAACGGTTTCAGTTTTCAGAAGGCTTATTTATTTGCTAAATTAATTGTCCAACTAGATCACAAGGCTAAATGAATTGTCCAACTAGATCACAAGGCTTATTTATTTGCTAAATGAATTGTCCAACTAGATCACTGCCATGGATCCCAGCTATATCACTCTATCACACATGGTTACCTCCGCCATTGGTGTATGAATGTACGTGAAGCGCTTTGGTTAACACATTTCGGGCGGGAACCCCTTTTGGTGTTTTAAGCGTTGCGTTATACTTTAGCTATTGCAAAATAGCAGATCTACAAGCTCATAGCGCGCCACCGAGTGGCGCGCTAAAAGCTTGTAGGTCTGCTATTTTTTAAAAGTCGTGAAAATGTGGTGCAAATCTTTGAATATATATCTTTCAGAGCCAACGTTTTTAACTCAAATCTTTGTTTCTGGAACAGATTTTCAGATGGTGGTTCGGTAGGCAATTACAGTGAGGGGCACTCTTATCACTGTACAACATCATACATCATCAAAAAAAGAAAACGGTGTGAACACAAACATTGATGACACAAAAGTGAGGACGCCAATTGTGATTGGCCAGAACGAGATGATGGTTTTTCCCTCACCCAACTTTATTCATTTTATGTACAGCACAACGGTTCTAGAAAAAAAAAGAAAGAAAAACATGAACTGACTGATACTATGGTTTCCATAATGTTGTCGTGTCAAGAACCCCCCACCCCCACCCCCAAAATAGGCATGAAATATCAGAATAATAGCATAGAATTTACACTTTGACAGTATTATTGTGCACAGCACTGGTTTCCGTACATGCTGAGACAACAGTGGGCTGAGAGAAATTCCCCACACAAAAAAAACACGCACACACACGCACACACACACGCGCAAAGACAATGTACAAGTACTACCGGTACTTGTAAATCGGCTATTTTAGCTTTTTTTTTTTTTACTTTTTCAATTGTTTTTTAACTTAATTTCTTCCATGTTGAATATTTTCGACTTTTCTTGTTACAATAATAATGACTGCCCACAAGTGCCCTCCAAACAAACAGAAAATACCCCCCCCCCCCCCCCCCACTTTAACCCATTTCGGTCGGGTACCCCTTTTGGTGTTAGCATGATGTTATGCTTTAGCTATTGATAAATAGCAGATCTACAAGCTTGTAGGTCTGCTATTTTTTGAGAAATCGAAGAACCACTGACATAGAAACATAGCTTTTTCAGAAAACTGTCAGGATGTGGAAGACATTTTTTGAATCTGATCTCAGGTCAGAATGGGTTAATGGCGATCCACCAAGGGGGTCCCGGGCCTGGGGTTATATGGAGGAGTGAAGACACCAGTTGTTCCTCAGTCTGTAGTCTGTGCAGTCGCCTCTCTCTCCACCTCACACACTGTGGACCTGAATGCATGGGAGGAGGAGTTTTAGTCATTATTATATTAGTCTCTTGAATTGTTTTCATTTAGCTTTTGTCACATTTTAGTCACCTGGAATGTTTTAGTGTTTAAGTCTAGTTTCAGTCGACTAAACATCACACGATTTTAGTCAATTAAATCTATACAGTTCATTGTCTCCACCAGGCCGAAGGCCTAGGGGGAGAGTATGTTTTGCACTCCGTCCGTCCGTGTGTCCGTGTGTGTGTGTGTGTGTGTGTGTGTGTGTGTGTCCGTCCGTCCGTGTGTCCGTGAGCAGCTAATCTCGGCCACCGTTACCCCGGTCGATGCCAAATTTTGCACACACACTCCCTGGATGCCAACGATGAACCTCTGCCCCAAACTTTCCAGAACGGCCTGTTATAGCGCCACCAAGAGGCCGCTTTGTGCAAAACAAGTTTTTGCACAGTACACCTACAGATTTTGTCCAAACATCACGCAAATTGGTACACAGTCTCTCTAGAGCCATTCAACGAAACCAGTCTTTCAGATTTCCAGAACGGCCTGTTATAGCGCCACCAGGAGGCCGCTTTGTGCAAAACAAGTTTTTGCACAGTACACCTACAGATTTTGTCCAAACATCACGCAAATTGGTACACAGTCTCTCTAGAGCCATTCAACGAAACCGGTCTTTCAGATTTCCAGAACGGCCTGTTATAGCGCCACCAGGAGGCCGCTTTGTGCAAAACAAGTTTTTGCACAGTACACCTACAGATTTTGTCCAAACATCACGCAAATTGGTACACAGTCTCTCTAGAGCCATTCAACGAAACCGGTCTTTCAGATTTCTCAGACTCCATCCTGATTGGTTAAGATTGGCTTCCAAAGTTCACAGGAGTGCTCAGTCTCAAACAAAATGCTGCAAATCATGAACACATCGCGTGATTTCCGTGAAATTGTGCACCCACATTCCCACTAGGCAGAGGACGAAATGCCACATGAACAATTTCAACTCAGCCTCAAGGTGGCGCTATAACTGGCCGAAAAGTGTTTTTACCTCTAACTGCACGGATCTGTGGATAACTTTGTATGCCAACTCCCTAGAGGCCAAGGAAAAACCTTTGCCTGGAATTCTTCACATCTGCTCATCCTGGTGGAGACCTGTGCCCAGTAGGGCACTTTTTCTAGTTTAAAATGTATTTTGGCGGGCCTTGGTGCCGTCGTAATGACTTTACACTTGCTGAAAATATCCGATCTACAAGCTTGTAGATCGGATATTTTCAGCATGCAACCAATAAAATTACTTATACTGGATCTCTTGCCCACCAGTCCCTTCCTAACATTTTAGTCTAGTTTTTATGTTGACAAAACTGTCAATATATTTATATATATATATATATATATATATTTTGGATTATTATTTTTTTTACTCTTGAGGGTGAATTCCGCCCGACAGTCGGAATGGAATCGTGAGCTAGTCAAAGTCATAGGATTTGTCACACACGTTGCCACATTTGACCCATCTCTTGGAGCGGTGAGCTGCAGCCAAGGAGCGGTGAGCTGCAGCCAAGGAGCGGTGAGCTGCAGCCAAGGAGCGGTGAGCTGCAGCCAAGGAGCGGTGAGCTGCAGCCAAGGAGCGGTGAGCTGCAGCCAAGGAGCGGTGAGCTGCAGCCAAGGAGCGGTGAGCTGCAGCCAAGGAGCGGTGAGCTGCAGCCAAGGAGCGGTGAGCTGCAGCCAAGGAGCGGTGAGCTGCAGCCAAGGAGCGGTGAGCTGCAGCCAAGGAGCGGTGAGCTGCAGCCAAGGAGCGGTGAGCTGCAGCCAAGGAGCGGTGAGCTGCAGCCGTGCCGCGCTCGGGGAAATCATTTGTGATCAGTGGATTTCAGCGGGTTGACATTCAGCGGCCTCACCTCTGCTCCGGCGTCAGGTCAAACTCCCGGAGCGCCCGCTGGGCCAGCGTGGGCGTGGCCGGGAGGCCGAAGGATGCGGAGAACTGCACCAGCTCCACCGCCCTCTGGGGGGCGCCATCGCTGACGCACACCGACAGGAACTCCCCCAACATGGCGTCGCTGCACGTCGAGATAGAAGACATGAAGGAAGTCAGCGTTATTTATTCTGCATTCACGGGTTTCATTTTACACTCTAAGAGTTAACCCATTTTGGGCGAGAACCCGTTTTGGTGTTAGCATCATGTCGTGCTTTAGCTATTTGTGGCGCGCTATGAGCTTGTAGATCTGCTATTTTTGAAAAATCCAAGAACGACTGACATTTTTAGAATCTGATCTCAGGTCAGAATGGATTAATCAGACCAGTGTGTGTCCAGTGGAAACCTCGTATGAATCTGATCTCAGGTCAGAATGGGTTAAAGATCTATATAAGGGTCCATTTGGATCATTCACCTTGAGGACATAGTGGTCATACTCACGTAGGAACTCTGTTCTTAGTCTTGAAACGCTCCAACATCCCCCTGTGGAGAAACCAACACAGATTTAGGGCCGGGGGGGGGGGGGGGGGACAATTTAATCAATTAAAAAAAATACCAAAAACAAAACAAAAAAAAACATCGACAGTCCATCCCAGGGGTGGGCAACTTTGACGATGGAGAGGGCCAATATAATATTTCCACACTCACTCCAGGAGGGCCACAGTGCATATTACTGTCGTGGCAAAAATAGCCGATCTACGTAGCTCAAAACATCCTCACCAGGCCAGTTGTGTCATGGTGGCTCGTAGCAGCAGCGTGGTGACGTGGGACAGAGAAGAGTTGCTCCACTCCAGTCTGCTCCTTTCCCCCTCGTACACACCCCTAATGTCCAGGGCACAGGCTGCGAAGGACTGCTGCACCTGTAGAGACACACACAGTGTTACTGTCCCCCTCCTACACACCCCTAATGTCCACCTGTAGAGACACACACAGTGTTACTGTCCCCTCCTACACACCCCTAATGTCCACCTGTAGAGACACACACAGTGTTACTGTCCCCTCGTACACACCCCTAATGTCCACCTGTAGAGACACACACAGTGTTACTGTCCCCTCGTACACCCCCCTAATGTCCACCTGTAGAGACACACACAGTGTTACTGTCCCCTCCTACACACCCCTAATGTCCACCTGTAGAGACACACACAGTGTTACTGTCCCCTCGTACACACCCCTAATGTCCACCTGTAGAGACACACACAGTGTTACTGTCCCCTCCTACACACCCCTAATGTCCACCTGTAGAGACACACACAGTGTTACTGTCCCCCTCCTACACACCCCTAATGTCCACCTGTAGAGACACACACAGTGTTACTGTCCCCCTCGTACACACCCCTAATGTCAACCTGTAGAGACACACACAGTGTTACTGCCCCCCTCCTACACACCCCTAATGTCCACCTGTAGAGACACACACAGTGTTACTGTCCCCCTCCTACACACCCCTAATGTCCACCTGTAGAGACACACACAGTGTTACTGTCCCCTCGTACACACCCCTAATGTCCACCTGTATAGACACACACAGTGTTACTGTCCCCCTCCTACACACCCCTAATGTCTACCTGTAGAGACACACACAGTGTTACTGTCCCCTCGTACACACCCCTAATGTCCACCTGTAGAGACACACACAGTGTTACTGTCCCCCTCCTACACACCCCTAATGTCCACCTGTAGAGACACACACAGTGTTACTGTCCCCCTTGGTACAGTAATGTGTGCCCCACAAGGTTATGCATTACCCGTTGTGCCCGTCTGTCTGTCTGTCTGTCTGTCTGTGTCAACATTCATGGCTTCCCTACTCACCTCAGGACTGTGGTTTTCTCTGGCCATCAGGGACAGCAGTTCTTCCACCAAATCTGCCTTGTTGTCGTGACCAAGAGCCCTGATGTCTGACAGAACACATGAAGAACAACACATGACCAAGGGCCCTGATGTCTGACAGAACACATGAAGAACAACACATGACCAAGGGCCCTGATGTCTGACAGAACACAGGAAGAACACATGAAGAACAACACATGACCAAGGGCCCTGATGTCTGACAGAACACAGGAAGAACAACACATGACCAAGGGCCTGACAGAACACACAGGAAGAAAAACAGTATAGTAAAAGTAATGTAGTAAAATATATCACTACATATCATGTAGTAAAATATATCACGGGCTCAGGTGGTAGAGTGGCCGGATGGGAACCGCAAGGTTGCCAGTTCAAACCCTCTGGGCTCCCCCAGAGTTAGTGTCGAAGTGTCCTTGAGCAAGACTCTGAACCCCTGATTGCTCCCGATGTGCTAGTTGGTGCCTTGGGGCAAGTAGCCCCAGTGATTGAAGGAGTGGGTTATCGGTGGAATTTACACCGGTCACGTGACGGTAACCAGCCAATCAGAATCAAGTATTGGGACTACCCGTTTTAGAACTGCTATTTTTCAATAGCTAAAGTATAACATAATGCTTAAAACACCAAAAGGGGTTCCCGGTTAAGTTACCTTTCCATATGGTGGGCAGAAGGTCCAGGCGACCGTCTGTGTCCACGGCCTGAAGCAGGTCCCTCATTCCCTGAGGGCTCGGGTAGTAGCGCTGCACACACACACACACACACACACACACACACACAGAGAGAGACTTTTAATTATTATTAATAATGAATTATCATTCCCTGAGGGATCGGGTAGTAGCGCTGCACACACACACACACACACACACACACACACACACACACACACACACACATATACGCATAATTACGGTCACTGTCGGGTGGGATATGTGGGGTATGTCCAAAACTTTTCAGGATATGAAAAAAAAAGATGTTCTGATGGATCCATTTATTATTTAGTCACAAGTTATGAATTGTTAATACTTTTCATTAGTTCAATATCAGTGTCGCGACACTAGGTGTTGCTGCTTCTGTGCTACAAAGTAGGGCGATTTGAAACATGGAGGAGGTTACGTGGTTTCTGCCTGACAGTGTTCTATGTGTTCTATGCCTCCCGGGGCGGGTTGGAGACCGGGAACCCTCGGGCAAGGCAGCAGTGTGCTGTGTACTGACCGAGGGGACGAGTTGAACCCTCGGGCAAGGCAGCAGTGTGCTGTACTGACCGAGGGGACGAGTTGAACCCTCGGGCAAGGCAGCAGTGTGCTGTATATATACTGACCGAGGGGACGAGTTGCCGGTACCACTTCAACACCACGTCTATCTGCTCCATCATACACAGCAGGCTGAAGAAACGACCACTGCAGAGAGAGAGAGAGAGAGAGAGAGAGAGAGAGAGAGAGAGAGAGAGAGAGGGGGGGGGGGGTGGGGGGGGTGGGAGGGAACAGTTGATTTTACAACTGTCATCAGTCACTAAAGACTAAAGTCACTAAAAATACCTACTACCATCAATCCATCTAGTATTTATTTTTATAACAGTGAAAACGTCCCAGACTCTTCTTCCTTCTGGCTCCAAACTCCCCATTGCAATCAGAACTGCAGCATCACTCCCAATCTACTCCGCTGTAGTCTGAAAACCCACCTCTTCATGGTGGTGGTTGATGGATGGATGGATAGACTAGTGTGGTGGAGGGTTGATGGATGGATGGATAGACTAGTGTGGTGGAGGGTTGATGGATGGATGGATAGACTAGTGTGGTGGAGGGTTGATGGTTTTATGGACCAGTGTGGAGGGAGGGTTGATGGTTTTATGGACCAGTGTGGTGGAGGGTTGATGGGTGGATAGACTAGTGTGGTGGAGGGTTGATGGATGGATGGATAGACTAGTGTGGTGGAGGGTTTATGGATGGATGGACCAGTGTGGTGGAGGGTTGATGCTTACTAGTACAGACTCTGTTGGTAGGAATCCCCCAGCAGCCTCCAGTTCTCCCCCACTTCCAGCAGGCTGTGCAGTCTGTAGGCATGCTCTATGTCTTTGGTGTCGAGACACTGACAGATGACAAACACACAGTTCAGTACAGACATTCATTCAATATAAAATAAGTTTAAATGCCATTCAAACATAATTTTATTGTATGGGGGTCCCTCCAGCGCATCCATTGTCTACAATACATTATTGTAGACAATGGATGGATAGAGGTGAATTCAGAGGGGAAACATACTTACTATTCTCATGGCGTTGAGGAAGAATAGGACTGGAGAGAAAATGAAAGAGAGACAGCAAAAGAGAACAGGATCAATATCACAAACTTTATTTTAAAGTGTACAGTTTGTGGCATGGGCTGCAGTCAAAAGTACACATGAGGACTCACACAGGGGAAAAGCCCTTTGCGTGTACAGTTTGTGGCAAGGGCTGTATTCATAATGTGGCATTAAAATTACACATGTTGACTCACACAGGGGTAAAACCCGTTACGTGTACAGTTTGTGGTACAGGCTTTAGTCGAAAGGATAATCTTAAATTACACATGAGGACTCATACAGGGGAAAAACCATTTTTCACAAACCAGTTTGTGAAAAAGGCTTTAGTCTGAATTGCAATCTAAAAACATCATAAAGAGGAAAATGCTGTTAAAGGATGAGTGTTTTATTTTCTTCAAATAAGGCATTATCTTGACACTTAATGTCAATTATTAATTTAGTCCAGCTAGATACATTAAACATGATGTACTATACATCAATTGTTTTATACATCTTCAACTTGCATAATGACCTGCCGATATTGATATAACAATATGAGAAGCAGTGTTTGCCCACATTCTTCAGCAATACAAATGTCACATTCATTAATATTCACGGACTAGTGGTGCAATACTGTATTCCAATGACTTAGTTTGATTATTTGTTTAGATTATCTGTATTATGTTGTCTTCATAAAATTGTAACAGAAGATATTTACTCTGTAAAAAAGACTGTCCGCAATTTCTTCTTTTTCAAATAAAGGATTGACAGCTACACACCCTTTGTGTGTTTATTACAGAAAGCTCATCACAACACATGTGCTTCACCTTCAACTTGTACTTTGAACAATACAGTGACAAGAACTGCTTCATTTTACATCCTGCATGCCAAACTATTACTATAAGGGAGGCAGTGGGGAGGCACTCAGGGGTACACTGGGCAGACACTGGGGAGGCACTTGGCGGAAACTGGGCAGACACTGGGGTGGCACTGGGGGCTGGCACTGGGGGAGGCACTGGGGAGGTACTGGGGAGGTACTGGACATTTCATATCTGCACTGACTGATCTTCTTTTTTTTTTTTTTTTTTTTTTAAGCTTGGCATGGCGCGATTTATTTCAAGCATGGCGCAGCGCCATGCCAACAACATTGTGCAGGAAACCCTGGAGTATTAAATAAATTAAAAAGTCTACACATCTTTGACTTGAACTTTCTACATTGAACATGGCAGGAGTACGTATTAATGTTTCAGAGTGTATACTGTCCATTGTACATAGCCTGTAACTGTGACTACATGTAGATCTAGTGTATAATAAGAAATGCTTCATTTTCTAACAATTGTGTGCAAGGATGGTGACACATCCCTTAGTCATACTGTGATGATGGTTAAAACTATGACAAAATAATAGTAGTCGTGGACGTGAGTTGATATGTTATCTGACAATTGGTATGAATGAAACATACCAATTTGTACTCTCTCTGAGTTACAGACCCATTTGGTTCCTCCTAACCAGCAGGTCTGTGCATTGTCTTTTATTATTTTTATTTATGTGGTTTGGTTCTTGACTTTCACAATCTTATCTGTTCTTGTGTTGTCATTCTCACTGCTGTTGCTGCTATGATATGATATCTGAATTATTTTCCTTCTGGGATCAACAGTGGTTTATCTTATCTCATCTTATCGTGAGAGTGATCGACGTGAATGTGTAACCCCAAGGCGCCGTCCTCGCTGTCAGGAAAGACAGCGAAGGCTTTGGATTGAATAAACTCCCTTTTCTCAAGGTTCAGGGGTTCTTCATTGTTGCATATTCCATATGCCAATATGCCATATGGAAAAGGAACCAGAACATAAAAATGAACTATACTAATATTAATAACACCACCCTGAGCGGGTAGGACGGAGTTCTCCGTTCAATCAATTAGTAATGCCCAGTGCTCAGGACGGAGATTGATAAAAAAGGACAGAGATTATTGATATCAGAACCGATTGCATCACTCCACAGGCTGGGAGTGTGCATTATTATTTCTAGTCGTAGGATACAGGAATTCCACCTTTATCTACCGTGTTAGAATAAATGGGATGTGAATGTTGTGGAATGTTTAGGAGCATGTCTGTCCCATTGTTAATGGACAGGTGAGGCGATAATGGGTTAGGGTGTGTAACCCTATTGCTGAATGGATCGACCAACCAATTTGCATGTGATCCTTTTAGTGTGATAAGTAGAGTGCATATAGCCTACTCCTACAGTATTGTGTGAATGGAGTGGAACATGTATATACAGGATTGGGAATCATTTGCATTTAAATTATTTAGACTGGGAAATAATTAGCATCCCTGTGACAACATCTGATAGGTGACAAAAGCAACTTGTCACATTCCTAATCCTAAATTCACCGCACCCACTGCACACAGCAATAGTCATTGTATGAAGTCATTCTCTCATGGTCAAATAGACATTTCACACATGCATGTTTAAAGGGCTTACTTCAGCCCTTTTGCAACCATATCTTTCCTGGGGGGTTTATGTGGGAAATGTGTGTTTTTAGACATCTTAGTATTTCAAAGTGTCTGTGATGTCATGGACACTGGTCTCACTGCTGGATTACTACAATGACCATAATGCTTTGCTGCACTTGTGGAGAGGGAGGGTACTTCAGGAAGGAAGTGATACCAGTGTCCATGACATCATTGGAACTTTGAAATAATAAAACATCTAAAAACACGTATTACACACAAAAAGTGTTTCTTGATTCCCAAACAACTTAAAATAAGATATGGTTGCAAAAGGGGTGAAATTGCCCTTTAAACGCAAGACAGGCTCGATTTTCTCTCCATGCTTATTTTCCAGTTAGTCTTGATATGATGGACTATTGAGTCCATCATATCAAGTTAAACTACATGTCCAGAACATGTCAAAACTACTACAGCTACTTTCTTACTATTTTGATGAAGGTGGAACATTTACAATATATTCTCAGCTTCTAGATCGGCTATTTTCATCATCTACAACACATTATAAAATAGGGCTTGAGAGGATCAATCGTGAATTTAAACTATACAAAATATATAATTTAAGTATATTTCCATGCAAGATATGTATATTTTGGGGTCAAGTTGAAAAGGTTTGGGAAATCAGAAGTGGACAAACATGATGGACCATTGAGCCAGATAATGGACTCAGAACTTTAACAGTCACAATATCACCATCAAAGTCAGAGTAAATGTTTTATTTCCAACAGATGTTTTATGTAACAGAGTCTGATGACTCAGAATGCTGAATGTCTTCAGAAATATAAAGAAAGTTGAACATCGGTTCTTAAACACTGGGTCGCTGTGTGTCAAATAATGCAATTGTAAAAACTGTACTATTCTGGTCTATAAAGCATGGTTTGGGGCATCTGATCATGTGTTATATCATCAACTATTCATACCTCTATGGTCATTTGGGAAAGATTTGATTTATGATCCTAGAAAAAAAAAGATAGTATTCAGTAGTGCAGCTCTGCAACAACTCTGTTATATAAAATCCTTTCATTGAGATTTTTTATTCTACACTGACAATGTATATAATTCATTTAAATTATCTTCATTTCCGTTCAAATCCAGGGTAGATTAGGAAAGTTACATAACGCTGCTGTACCTTTAGATGTTGTTGTGAGCAGTGATTGGCCCGTTTAGTTCTTGGTGTGTCCCGCCCCACTCACTCTGATTGGCCCACTGTTAGTATTTAACAAGAGCTTGGTCTGCTTTGTGTCACTATAATCTCTGCTAGTTGTTAAGAGCTGAACTTCTCCTCTCTGCACTAGCTGAAGCATTTAGTCTTTGTTTTGGTTCTACTTTACTACATACTTTTATAATATTTCCGCTCAATTTAAAAATCTATTTGGGTTTTGAGTTATGGCTTTACTACAAACATTGAAGTCCTTGGTCAACCAGAGACTATCTGCTGCTGCTGAAGATATATTTGGGGTCATTGGAAGAATTCTAACAGAGTACGAGGATGAAGCTTTCCACATCAAGCAAGAAACTGACCGCCAACGCAGACTACTGGATATGGTTTTACAACCAATAGTCAAGCTACACAGAACAGGTTGGTAAAACCTTTACTACTATTACTATTTTCACCATTATTTCTTAAATGGCAATGGTGACTATTTGGAATAAAAGAGGAACTGGTGAAAATGTTGCATTGAATAATAGTCAATAGTATTTTAGTTGTATTTCCCCCCATTCATGTTAGTGTGACTGTTAAACTAGCATTAACAACATAATCAAGTAGTAAGGAATACTTTATTTATGTTGACCATGAATAATCATAGACTGTTTAAAGTAAGCTAACTCATTAAACGTGTTGCACTCTAAAACATCAGAGGATACATCTGATAGCAATAGGGTTGTATAGCAAATGATAATTTACATTTGAGAAACAAGGAGATGCTTGTTTTAGAAATGAAGCATTGTTGAAGTAAGAAAATGATTTGCATGACACTTCACACTGAAATCAACATTAGGGCAGGTATGGAACTAACAGCAAGAGTTCATGTTCAAACCATAGACTGTAAAAAATATGGACAAAGCGTTCCCCGGGTCTAACATGGACGTAAAATGAAGCCTGTAATTCCTTGCACTGTAAGTCGCCATAGAAATATGGCGACTTTATTTCTAGATCCGTTTGGGCCCAGCTGGCCATTGGCTGGCTCCGTTTGGGCCCAGCTGGCCATTAGCTGGCCCAGACAACGAGGCGGGACTCCCCCCCCTACTCTTCGTTGGTTTTTATTTTGACTCAACGGGGGGTGGCTCCCGATCATAGAATGTAACGGTAGCAACGCCCCTCAGAACATATGCGACTTTATGGTAAAAAAAATATATAAATGGGACCATAATTTTCCAAAAAGAATATTATGACATGATAAATGAGACTTTAAACTAGTGACTGGAAGCAGAAAGTATTCATGACCATGTTTATTAAGGTAATACAGTCTAGGTGAAGTTGGGCCCAAATACATGGACCTCTATGGAGATTTTTTTGAGCCCAATGACAGCGCCACAACAGGCCATTATATGAACTTTCAGAAAGTCCCGATTTCCTTAGTGGCTTCATGAAATATCTGTCTGACTGCCCCCCCTGGTTCAAACATGTAATGATGTGTTTCTCCTCTGTATCTTCTGTCTAGATTCCATATACCCCCTTGTGTGTAAAGAGGAGGTATTCCCTGAGCAGCAGCAGAGAACCTCTAGTCTGATCAAAGATGAACCAGAGTATCCAAAGATTAAAGGGGAACAAGAGGAGAGAACCCCCAGTCTGATCAAAGAGGAACCAGAGTCTCTACAGATTAAAGGAGAACAAGAGGAGAGAACCTCCAGTCTGATCAAAGAGGAACCAGAGTCTCTACAGATTAAAGGAGAACAGGAGGAGAGAACCTCCAGTCTGATCAAAGAGGAACCAGATTCTCCACAGATTAAAGAAGAACAGGAGGAGAGAACCTCCAGTCTGATCAAAGAGGAACCAGAGTATCCACATATTAAAGGGGAACACGATGAGCTACTTCAAAGATCAGAGGAGGATGGTGGATCAACAGAGACATTACTATTAGTGAAACATGAAGATGATGAAAACATGCTAACAGAACCTGTAGCCAGCACCTCATCTAAAAGCATGGAAACACAAGCTGATGTAGAGGACTGTGGAACATCACAACCAACTAGTGATGATCAGCTCCTCTCTTCACACTGTTCTGAATCTGACGTCACTGAAGACAGTGATGAGTGGGATGAGACCATGGATGACCAGTCAGGTACAAACACACTGCAATCACACAATACACAACACTTGGGAGGAAATAGTTTGTCTTTGAGCAACAAGCTGCTCCATGGCCTAAAATCACCAAAACAAAGTCACTCCACGAGGAGTCACACAGGTATGAAATGTTTTAGCTGTGCAGATTGTGGTAAAACGTTTAATCGGAAGGGAACTCTGAAGATGCACACAATGATTCATTCAGGGGAAAAGCCATTTGTTTGTACATTGTGTGACAGTGGCTTTAATCAAAGCGGTAGTCTAAAATCACACATGTTGACTCACACAGGGGAAAAGCCCTTTACATGTACAGTTTGTGGCAAGGGCTGTATTAATAATGGGGCATTAAAAGTACACATGATGACTCACACAGGGGAAAGACCCTTTACGTGTACAGTTTGTGGCAAGGGCTGTATTAATAATGGGGCATTAAAAGTACACATGATGACTCACACAGGGGAAAGACCCTTTACGTGTACAGTTTGTGGCATGGGCTGCCGTCACACTGGGGAGTTAAAAGTACACATGAGGACTCACACAGGGGAAAAACCCTTTACGTGTACAGTGTGTGACATAGGCTTTCATCTAAAGACTAATCTAAAACGACACATGATGACTCACACAGGGGAAAGACCCTTTACGTGTACAGTTTGTGGCATGGGCTGCCGTCACACTGGGGAGTTAAAAGTACACATGATGACTCACACAGGGGAAAAGCCATTTACGTGTACAGTTTGTGACAAAGGTTTTAGTCAAAGGGGTAGTCTAAAATTACACATGAGGACTCATACAGGGGAAAAACCATTTACGTGTACAGTTTGTGAAAAAGGCTTTAGTCAGACTTGCAATCTAAAAACACACATGAAGATGTGTCATGAAGGGGGAAAAGCTGTTAAATGATGAGTGTTTTCTTTTCTTCAAATAAGGCATTATCTTGAGACTTAAGTCAATTATTCAGTTTAGTCCAGCTAGATACATTAAACATGATGTACTATACATCAATTGTTTAAATACATTTTCAACTTGCATAATGACCTGCCGATATTGATATAACAATATGAGAAGCAGTGTTTGCCCACATTCTTCAGCAATACAAATGTCACATTCATTAATATTCACGGACTAGTGGTGCAATTGTAACTTGTCTCTGTGTTGACTAACATAATTATCATCATACTGTATTCCAATGACTTAGTTTGATTATATGTTTATATTCTCTGTATTATGTTGTCTTCATAAAATTGTAACAGAAGATATTTACTCTGTAAAAAAGACTGTCCGCAATTTATTCTTTTTCAAATAAAGGATTGACAGCTACACACCCTTTGTGTGTTTATTACAGAAAGCTCATCACAACACATGTGCTTCACCTTCAACTTGTACTGTGAACAATACAGTGACAAGAACTGCTTCATTTTACATCCTGCATGCCAAACTATTACTATAAGGAACATGATAGGAGTATTAATTCAATTAAAAAGTCTACACATCTTTGACTTGAACTTTCTACATTGAACATTGAACATTACAAACGCACCCAGGTGCGTTTGTAATTGACTAATAAATTCATTAATAATCATTAAAGGGCTTCGTTACGCTCTCCATATTCATATGGTCAATGCCTGTGTGAAAAGTGGGAGTGATTGGTGCAGGCAGTAAGGAGCTACGGTAGTCACAGTGACACACAGACAGACATTGTTAGAATTATAGTATGATTGATAGACCGTACACATGTTGTTCACTGTTGTCCAAGTTGGATGTCTAGGGCAGTGGTTCTCAAACTTTGTTATATCAAGGACCCCCAAATTGACCATTGTCCATCATATCAAGTTAAACTACATGTCCAGAACATGTCAAAACTACTACAGCTACTCTTCCTATTTTGAAGGTGGAACATTTTAAATATATTCTCAGCTTCTAGATCGGCTATTTTCATCAACTACAACACATTATAAAATAAAATTTAAGTATTATTTCCATGCAAGATATGTATATTTTGGGGTCAAGTTGAAAAGGTTTGGGAAATCAGTGGACAAACATGATGGACCATTGAACCAGTTAATGGACTCAGAAATGTAACAGTCACAATATCACCATCAAAGTCAAGAGCTTGGTCTGCTTTGTGTCACTTTAATCTCTGCTAGTTGTTAAGAGCTGAACTTCTCCTCTCTGCACTAGCTGAAGCATTTAGTCTTTGTTTTGGTTCTACTTTACTACATACTTTTATAATATTTCCGTTCAATTTAAAAATCTATTTGGGTTTTGAGTTATGGCTTTACTACAAACAATGTCAAAGTCTTTGGTCAACCAGAGACTATCTGCTGCTGCTGAAGAGATATTTGGGGTCATTGGTCTAACAGAATACGAGGATGAAGATTTCAACATCAAGCAAGAAACTGACCGCCAACGCAGACTACTGGATATGGTTTTACAACCAATAGTCAAGCTACACAGTACAGGTTGGTAAAACCTTTACTACGTAAAGTTACAGGCTGGAACATGTTTGAACACAACTGCATCAATCCAGTCTCTGTGGATATACCAGATAGCAATAGGTTGTAGCTAATGAGAAATTATATTTGAGAAACAAGGAGAGACTTGTTTTAGAAATGAAGCATCGCTGAGGTAAGAAACAATCAATTGTGTGACACTTCACACTGGAATCAAAACAACATTAGGACAGATATGGAACCAACAGTAGAAGTGTCATGTTCAAACATGTAATAATCTGTTTCTCTTCTCGATCTTCTGTCTAGACTCCATACACCTCATTGTGTGTAAAGAGGAGGTATTCACTGAGCAGCAGCAGAGAACCTCTAGTCTGGTCCAGGAGGAACCAGAATCTCCACAGATTAAACAAGAACAGGAGGAGAGAATATCCAGTCTGGTCCAGGAGGAACCAGAGCCTCCACAGATTAAAGAAGAACATGAGGAGAGAACCTCCAGTCTGATCAAAGAGGAACCAGCGTCTCCACAGATTAAAGAGGAACATGATGAGCTACTTCAAAGATCAGAGGAGGATGGTGGATCAACAGAGACTTTACTATCAGTGAAACACGAAGATGGTGATGAAAACATACAAATAGAACCTGTATCCAGCACCTCATCTCAACAAATGACAACACAAGCTGATGTAGAGGACTGTGGAACATCACAACCAACTAGTGATGATCAGCTCCTCTCTTCACACTGTTCTGAATCTGACATCACTGAAGACAGTGATGAGTGGGACCATGCACACGCACACACACACACACACACACACACACACACCCACACACACACACAAATTACCGTCATCAGGGTCCTGACATGTGAAGCTCTTTCCTGCCACCTCCAGCATGGTCTCTTGCATAATGTCCGTGGACTGGTTGTGTGCAGGGGTGGCTGAAAGGTCAGAGGTCAAGGTCAAAGGTTGAGGTCAGCACAGCATGGACATATAAACTGGGGGACATTAATATATAGGCCTGTCACAATTATGACATAATCGCTCCATCCCAGGAAATAATTCCCAATGCATTTTCCTCATAGACATTTCAAAGGGGTGCATACTTAGTTTAGACTAGTTATTGGTTAGACATGGGTTAAGGTTAGGTTTAGGGTGCATACTTAGTTTAGACTAGTCATTGGTTAGACATGGGTTAAGGTTAGTTCTATTTCATACCTACTGACCGCCAGAGGGCGGTGTTTTCAACACCTGGATATACATCGCGCGCATGCGCAGAGGTCGAATATTAATACCAACAATGTCACTTGTGACCCCCTGTGGGCGTACCGATATAGGTGCCCAGTTCACAGGGTTCATCCTCTTTCATCTTTTCGCTTTTGAGCGCAGGTCGATTTATTTTTGAGCTCCTGCTAGTCCTTCGAGGCTGCATGCGGGGGCTCTCGACGCTGGCCATGCCTACGGAGCCTCAAACCGTTCGGTTGGAGCTACCTTGCGTCCTCCAGAGGCTGCATGGCTGGCGGCGATAATTCCCCGCCGGGCTCCCTGGTCCAACTATTATGTTGGACTTTGTTTTCTACAGGTAAGTTGTGTTACTTTACTTGCCCGGCGGGCGTGCCTACTACAGCCTTGCGTTATCTTCGCTTTGCTGTTTGGCGTTACATTGGGTTGGTGACAGTGTTTGCTCGCTGAAATCCAACTTGTATGATTTGTTGAATTGTCGGTGGCGGCGGTGGCCGTCCATCCTCCCGACTAAATGCATTAAGGAATAGCAGTTTCGCCTCGAAAAGCGCATGTCGTTGAAACTGAAACAGCTACGCTTTTGTGTCTCGAAACCAACACGGTTAGGAGCTGCCTTGTGCCCTCCAGAGACGCGTGGTTTGTTTTCATTGTTTTTCATGACTGGGGTTCCCCCCCGTGCGTTGTTGTGTGTTCACTAACCGAGCTAACTTAATGTTTCGTGGTGCTGTTGTTGTGGCTCGCAGAGAGAGGTGTGCTTCGCATCGACAGCGACCGCGGTGGCACTTATTGACTATTAATCAATACTCATGTTGAATGGCCGCACGATGCTAAATGAGCAACAACAACGTTTTTATGGCGTCGGTAACTATGGGCTCGTAGGTGTGCTTCGCCTCGATAGAGCGACTGCCGCGACGCTAATCATGTTGAATGACCACTCCTCTCCACGTGTTTTCTGCAAGAAGAGTGTGTTTCGCTCTGTCCCAGAACGTGCAATCTACCACATATATGTGGCGCTTGGTTGCACTTGCAATGATGCCTACCAAGAAGAGGTTTGTGTGGTCGTGACGTTAATGAGCGCTCCTCCCCAGACGATTTCTGGTTAAGGAACAAACTTTTTCAAAGTGCATGTCAAGTTGTAAACGCAGCTCAGTGCTGACTTGCTAGTTTGTTTTGCTCGTTATATCAAGCAGGAATATGACAATGTTGTCACTGTGTGCGGCGTGCTTAACGTCACAGCTTCATTTAAGTGTATACTGCTATCTGAGATACACATAGTGCTTGTATCTCATAGCTTGAGTGTGATCCGCTCAGCTGCTTTTCGGGTAATACCCGTTTGTGCTTGGCAGTATAATTACTAATATAATGGTTCGCTTCTATCGCTTTACCATTGCGTGGTTATCAAACTACGTCTGCATAGTATTGGTAACATGTACTGATAAGTTGAGGTGAAGAAAATGCCAGCACTCATTGTATGTCCTTTGCATGATTTTTATTTACCTCTGATGAGAGTGAACAAACGTACGCGTTTCGTATAACATGTACTGATAATCAATAGGCATATAATGCTGTGCTTATTCCTATTTGGACTAGTCCTCATTAGCTGCCTTTGCAGCGACTGCCCTGACAAGACAACAGAATACATTGACTAGTACATATGTAGTGTACTTGATACTGTAGCTTGAGTGATCCATGCTCTTTTGCTGCATCATCACTGGCACTGGGGGTGCGTTTCGCTCCACTGCTGTCATACCGTGTGCTTGAAACTGGCTTGAGTGGCCTTCGCCATACATAGTATTGTTGACATACTGTGTACTGATGGTTATTTTTCACTAGCACCGAGGGCATGTTCCGCCCCGCCACTGTCATATTGTGCACTTGACACAGGCTTGAGTGATCCCTGCTCTTCGCCATGTCAGCTATGCTGCCAGGCCCATTCTCTTATATACTTAATAGAATGTGAGGGTACTTCTGTTGCCCGCGCCCAAGTTGGACGCGCCCCATAGCGAACTGCCGAGGGCTAGATCTTCGTATAACCACGGCATTGTGTACCTGGTACTCACTACTGCTTCGACATGTGCAGTATACTGCTTGCTGTCATAGCTTGAGTGTACATCACTCTGCTGCTGTTCAGATATTACTAATATGCTTGGTATTAAAATGGTTGTATATGACAGTCCAAGTGTTTGGCTTTGCCACTATACTAGGGCACTATTGACACTGTAGCTTGAGTGATTCTCGCTCTTTCGCTACAACTACATAACCAGTAGTATTTAGTGTCTCGCTCTGCTGCCGTTCATGGATTAGTGCAGCATGCTGGTCCTCTCTGGTCCCACAGAGGAGGTCCATTACTTGCTCTTGTAGTCGTGTTTCGACTTGGGTGCCGGACACAGGCTATGGCTGTGGTTCATTCTTCCATCCATCTCCAACCGCTTATCCGTAGTCTGGTCGCGAGGGAAACGGCCATTTTGAAGACATTGATGTTGTGGCTGCATACTGCTGGCACATATGTCAACTGTGTTGGCCGTGGTGGTGGCTGATTTGCCTCCCACGGGGATGCTAGCGTTGAGCCCTTGTGAGATGATGCTCTCTCAACTAGGGGAAATTTCAAGGTGGTACTGTTGGTCACTAAGTTGCTCAGGTTGAGAACTTCTTAACCCATTTAGGGCCGATGCTGTAAACACCTTCAGAATCCTGACCTAAGTCTCTGAATGATTTCAAAGGTCTATTTGAAGAATTGAGAAGAGTATACATGTGGATATATACTTACATAGCAGCGGCAACCCAGACTTGTTCCTGTCTTAATGGGTTGATAAATGGGTGCTGCTCTTTTCACTGCTGTTTGCAGAGCCGCTACTCATGGTCTGTGATGAGTAGCACTGACCTTTTAGATTGCCTTCTGTGGGTGACCGAGACAGGGTCCCTAACCCTGGACTTAATGCCAGCATTGCTTCTCTCACTAGATGAAGCCTTTGAGCTAGTATGGCTATTGCCCATGGCCGCACGCAGTGTAGAGTCACTGGTCTGCCAACTAGATCCATGCCACGGCAGCTGGACTGGGACGTTTTAAACGGTTCCTTAACACATCGATTGCGCAAAACGCTCTAAAGCGTTTTATTAATCTCGAGCGCCGTCTGCGCATCACGCTCTAAAGCGTTTTATTGGTGTTTTTACTGTATACTGTACATCAACTTCTCTGACGCCCGGACAACACATAATGTAACACCGATCATCTCCAGAAAGATCCGCTATGAGATCCGGGAGTTTAAAAGCCCCCCACCTCCTGAAAAGAGGCCTGGTCTAACCACATTCCAGGCATGCCGTATCCATTACGACGTACTGGGGAGGCGGCATCGCCGTCCTGCACACGGCATAGACCAACGCAGATCAGGGGATCTAAAATGGAGCTACCCATTTTCTAGTGTGTGTGAAATTTGTGAATACACTCGATTACCCTTCCCCTCCTGTTTCTACATGGTTTCTCCCGAGGCATCTCTCCATCGCATTACAGTTTCTTCCCCCCCCCCCACTCATTCACACAGATCCACTCGACACAGCCCTCTCTAATTCTTTCCAACGACAACTCACCGGTCTGCCGCCTCATTCTCGGAAATATAAACCCGTATATAAACCAAGAATAATCTCCAACGGTCGATCGCCATTTCACGCACACGGACAGGTATACGCGAAACGAATGACGTATTCTCGAAGGACCGCCATAGGAGAAGCAGTATACATCTGACCAACTGTCTTTTTTTCGCCGTCGCGTCAGCCATGTTTGGACAAAGAAGCAGTATACTAGGCTAGCAGATATCACACCGTGGAACCCCCCCCCACACTGCGAGTTGCGATCGATCGTTTTGCAGTTTGCAATGCTACTCTCATTCTCGGAAAAAAGATTCTCGGCAGTTGATCACCATAATCGCCATAGCGCCTTCGCCAGCCAATTGCAGTGATAAGGCGTCTGGGACGTAATCGACCCGTTTGTAATGGATAACTAATACAATCCTAAGCTGCGGAAGCCATCGTGTTGTCTGTCATTTTGTCGAAATCACAGCCAGCCGGGCTACGCTTATCGCTCCTGTGGTTCATGTCCAGACATGTCGTGGAACCCCCCCCCCCACTGCGAGTTGAGTCGCTCCTGTGGTTCATGTCCAGACATGTCAACCTCTCAAGTCACTGTTATGCTATCGTTCTGAAACGATCTGTTGATTTTGTTTACTGAGACAATGATCACATATGTGCATAGAATCATCATCATCATGACGTTATCATGACAGGCAGATATAAACATAAATAAATTATCATATACATACTACACACTGAATGAAAGCCCTAAATGTCTAATTTTAGGAGGAAAACAAATAAAATACACATATCCCATATACTGTTTGTCAATACTAGACTATTGAATCCATTTCATTTATAAAATTCTCTTTTTCAGAGAGAACTTTAGCCCATTCTGACCTGAGATCAGATTCATACGAGGTTTCCACTGGACACACACTGGTCTGATTAGAGAAAGCATGGACCTATAGAACTATTATTCACAAAATAAGGCATATAGCGACATGTACATACTATATACCGTATGAAACAGAAGACTCTCTGCTTTCATAAGAAAAAAACTAATACTGTAATAATAATAAAAATCACACCCATGTGAAGTGAGCAGTGCAATGTTGTGAAGTGAGCAGTGCAACATTGCACTGCTCACTTCACAGGGGTGTGATTTTCATTATTATTACAGTAGAAGTATTTTTCTTATGAAAGCAGAGAGTCTTCTGTTTCATACGGTATATAGTATGTATAGGCCTTATTTTGTGAATATTTAGTTGTCAGTTCCTTGTCTTGTCTAAAATACTCTGAGGATTTCAGAAAATGCATGGACCTGAAGAACCATTATTCACAAAATAAGGCCTATAGCGACATGTACATACTATATACCGCATGAAACAGAAGACTCTCTGCTTTCATAAGAAAAATACTTCTACTGTAATAATAATAAAAATCACACCCATGTGAAGTGAGCAGTGCAATGTTGTGCAACATTGCACTGCTCACTTCACAGGGGTGTGATTTCCATGCATTTTCTGAAATCCTCTCTGGTGGGCGCAAGCTGCATTCAACAGCCAATTACTGACAAACTATACATGGGACCATGTGTATTTGTTTTCCTCCTAAAAGTAGACATTCAGGGCTTTCATTCAGTGTGTAGTATGTATATGATATTATTTGTGTTCATTTTTATATCTGTCTGTCAATGTCTGTCAACTTCAACCTTCCATATCTCTGCTGTTTTTTCAAAAGAGCAGCATGCAGTGAAAAGCAGGTTTTAGAAAAAGGTCAATATCTCCAGAATGGAAGATGGTAGAATCATATTTTTTTTTTAAAATTGAAGTGGACTAGTTTGGCTTCCTTTTGATTTATGCAATGTGCGATGTGCTATAAGAGGCCCCTCGCTGTGGGCCCCTAAAAAGTTAAAAAGTCCAATGTTAATCGCTTAGCAGAAGCAATCCTGAGTAGAATTTCAACAGTTAGCAATCAATGTGTTAATGGTCACCTCATCCTGGCCCTCTGGCCTGGATGGCACGGCACCTATGGATGATGCTTGTTCTAGGCGTTCGCTTACGTGGTAACTAACTACCCTGATGATGTTGGGGCCTAGTGTGGCCCCGAGGGGCTGCCATGGCGGGTTAGTGAGCCCGCCTGGCGACCTAGAGCCCCTGGATGTCCAGGGTTCAATGCCGGATCCGGCCAGCAATGTGTCCATGTGTGTCGCGGTCTGAGCCCCTAATTGCTCCCCGAGCGCTGCTCATTGCTCCTAGTAGCAATAGGATGGGTAAATGCAGGGGACACGCGTATGTGCAACTGTACAGCTGAGCTAGCTTGCACATCGATTATAGACTCAGCATTCTAACAGGCCCCACTTCCAGGGAAGTACAGTGGGACACTTAACACTGCCTGTCGTTCCAGGCCGGATGTTTGGGCCTGCTACCCAACAGACCTTGCAGCATAGTGCACGGTGAACAAGCAGTTTGGTTCAACTGAAGGTTTCTCCTTGACTCATAGTGTGACTGAGGACGGTGGTGGTTTTCGCCTGATCCTCGATCTCAGACCTACCAGCTGCCTCTGGTCATGTATGCTGGGCACAGTGGATGTGCTCCAGGCGGTGCCAGATTGAGAATGGTCTGCAATCATGGCCTCTCTCTTAGAGTTAATGGGGGGCTGCCGGACAGCTTCCACTGACCTGTCTCGTCTTGGACGAGTACAGTGCTGCCAGCCAGTCCCTCTGGTTGTTGGGCACACCGAAGCGACATAGACAGTTGCTTCTCTAGGGCTGCTTTCATTGCACCCCTTTTACATGTCCTGTCTATAATTTCTGGGCCTCAGACCCCAGAATTCTGCCTACCACCGTGGATACGGTTGGGTTACTGTTTCAGTTATGTACAGGCATTTAAGTAAGAGCGTGCTTCACTCTACTGCCTACCACCTCCAGCCAGTGTCTGTGATGTACTGGGCCAGTGTGCAGTGGACTTGGCCCTTGGAATGGTTAGACTTTGTTCGTAACATAATATGTCAACAGCCTATCTTCCGACCCACTAAGGGGTCGCTCGATCCAGTCAGTCTCTGCAGGAGGTCTTGCCTCATCTTGCTGGTTTCATAGCAATGCTCTTGTTGGGTATACAGTCCAGGCGGCGGACATGCTTCCCATTTAAGCCTCTTGGATCCGATGATGTTTCGTATCACTGGGCATATGTACGGCAGGGCAGGATATTTGGCCTTGAGCGCTTGGCGCATGGCCAACTGTAGCTCTCCATTCCGGCACTGACCGCTAGGGCAGGACACTCTGGCCCACCCCTGGCCAGGCCGCTTCTTGTAAGTCTTCTCTACACTGCCACTTTTGGTGCAGTGTATTCTTCACAGGATAGGCAGAGGCAGTCGCACAGTAGTATGGTGCCACCATACCGGTCAGGAAGTATGAGTTTCCATGTTTCCGCCTCAATTAGTTTTTCATATTGGGTGGGCTATACGCGACTAGAGGTTCGTTCTGGTTACCACTGCAGCCGAATCATCTACTGCAGCTTCTCGATGAAGTGCTTTGGCCTCCCCACAGAGACAGAATCCCCTGTCACAGTTTAGGGAGAGGGTGCTTTCTCACCCGGGTCACCTTCGGCTGCGTAAATTGACCACTGACAATCATGCCTATTGTCCGAACCCTACTTGATTCTGGTGCATCCTGCACCAGGGCGTTGCACGCCAACACGAGTAAACTGTGGTCTAGTTGAGACAAAGCACCACCGTGCTGCTCTGTGTTTTCATGATACCTGCCTGCGATATTGGCAGCCTTAACCTCTCCACCAGGAGAGTAATTGTGATTGAGAACTGTTGTGCCCAGTACGGAGAGCCTATTATGTTAGACCTACCATGTGCACTTGGTGGTCAGAACGGCTCTTCATTGGCTATGATGGCTCTAATAAAGGTTGCGCTTTCTCTGGACAGCGCCTGTCACACTTTATTGTGGTTATGCCATCAGCCACGCTGACGGGGCGAGTAATCGCCCCCTACCATCTGGTACGAGGTACCACTCTACCAGGTTTGGGTGGACTTTGTCCCCAGCCCTTGGATCGGGCCGTTCTCAAATGGCTATCTGGAAGTACCATTTGCCCTCAC